>NW_020538040.1:135441957-135476908 GCF_003426905.1 Ctenocephalides felis
TAATGAATAGTTACAGCATCTATCCATCTTTATTTCCAGATTATAAAATCTAGTACATCCTCACTAATTACTCACTTATATTTTTAATAAAAATGTTATAATGAGCATATAGCTCCCCTACAAGAAATATCAATTAAATTACAAATTATTTTTATATAACACCTTGTTTTTTCACTATATTGAAATTTTTTAGCGCCGAATTTGATATTACTTTCCACTTGATATTATATCGCGTGGATCCGTATATCATAATTTATATCGAAAGTAAGAAAAGTGCATGTCTAGCGTAGAAATAACCGTCTCTCTAGTGCAATCAACCGAATCATTATATGTACTTTCATTTCTGTCTGATCCTGGTGATGAATATTATTCATCCGAGACGGAACAATGAGACTACGTACAGGGATGAAATATCAGTAGTAGATGAGTAATATTTATTGTGTTGTATACAATGCTTAAAAAATTTTTTTGTGATTAAAATATGAATTAACGTTACATAAACTGTAATATAATTTAAGTAAAACAAACTAATACTAAGTGAAAATGCGTTTTCATCATTGTGTTTTAAGGCAAATTGGTGGAACTTCCCGTACCATAATGAAATATTCAAGAAATATGAATTGTTTTCAAATAAATTGTTATAGGTACTGTAACTTTGTTCATTCTTTGTATTTACAAAATATAAGAGCTTATAAAATGGACAAAAATTTTCAATTTCGATTTTTGGATTATAATAACTTTCCCTACGGGAAGTTAATAAAGCAGCACTGTGTGTAGTAATTTAAATATATCATTTATTGATATATGTAACTTAATAACAAAAATTAAGACCATAATTATATTATTAAAATATGTATGTTTTTTGAAAGCAAGTCTTTGAACTGACTTAAAATTCAACTCAATGGATAAAGTATAGAGTGACAGGTTTCCTGTTGCCACCATTTCACATTGTTGTTTCCGAGTATTTTGAATGCTTATATTTGATTTTAGTTTCAAATTGAAAATAAATATCATTATTGCACGATATAGTAATCTTTGGAGCATGAAATATATCATTGGAGTACCACATTATTGTACCCGAACACTCAAAATTCATCCATGATGTACTTCGAATTTCAATTTATTTTATTTTATCTACTCTGGTAGAAAACGGTTCCAAAAACCGCACGGAAAGAGGATCTACTTGTTCAGATTTTAGAATTTAGAAACACTATTTTATTCTAAACGGGGTTAAATTTTTATGTTAATGGTAATGTTATAGTAAATTTCTTAGCACAGATAGTAATTTTTTTTAAAAGTTAATGCATGCATGCATGATGTATCTAATAACCACTTGCATCATATGTACAGAAATATCTAATTAGTGTTGCTTCTTCAATTAGTGTTATATATTTTCGATTGGCAGTCTTCTGAGGTGACTTATTTTAATATTAAAGAATTATAATGTGTTTAAATTACAGAATAAATCAAAATGGCTCTTTAGAATCTCGACTGATCTGTGTCTGTCAATACTCTATTTCTTGATCTTCGCCGATTTTGATCAGTTGTACATAAATTTCATCTCTGTGCGGCGGCTGTGCTTTCGTTATATAAAACAAATTCAATCACAAAACACATAATCGTGTACGCACGCGGTTTCTAAGTAATCTTTATGTTGTGCACTATAACGGTTATGCGAACTAATTGTAGACACCGGTCTTCGGCCGCCTCAGCTTCCTGGCATGCAACGGCTCTTTCGACGACTAAACGGAGAGCCGATGCACCAAGAATTGACATTGATAACACTGTGTGACACTACACACACATTCATCCTGAACATTTTTCCTGAGATGGTTTTTAAGTAATTCGAGAACACTGATTCCGAAATTAGCTAACAGCTCTAATTTTTGAGATATACCAATATGCTAGTTTTACCACAAATTACAATACAATAAAAACATATTTTATTTTATGCCTTCTAAAGTCACTTTATATGATTTTCGAGCACGGGCAAGAACTAACTGATTTCGTCATAAGCTCCAACAATTGTCAGCCATCATGTGGATGTCCCACCTTCCTTGATATCACTCCTCCAAAGTACTGAAGTCTTGGTGGATACTCTCGTCCTGCTCTTCGCTAATATCTCCAAGATTTTCCAAAAACAGTACTGAATAAGAGTACGAATGATGAATTCAAACCAATTACATCAAATGTATCAGTTTTTAATTCTTCCTGTCTTCTCTTTTAAGGTTGTTTTTGCATCTATTACTTGATAGGCAGGAGATGTTGATGTTCTAGGTTGTTCATCATTAGCATGGATAGCGGTTGTGTAATTCATTTTGAGTAGACCTCAATACCATTGAGGTTGTGGTTTATGATCATTTGTTTCTATTGCCTGAATGTATTTTATTGGTATTTACCACATAGAAGAAACAATCGTCTTAGTAATTTTGAGGTTTTTGAAGTATAATTCCTTTAGGCGTGACTAGGGAGTAAATCTTTGAAAACGCAACGGAAGTTGCGTTACGCCCGAACTGTTCATCATTCGCTCTCGATGATATCATTTCTATACGGGTCGATAGTGATTGTATTGGTCGTCGTGTCATGTGCGAGAGTTATTTGATTATATGCGTACGTCACTTACACGTCGAAGCGTGAAGCATATTGTTCGGAATGTCATTAGATTTTAAGGTTAAATAGTAGTACAGATCTTGAGTTAATTAAAAAAAAAATGGCTGAATCAGAAGTATATTTCATGCTGCCCCCGTAAATAATCATAATGAAAAAATAAAACAAATAACACATTTGTGCCGGGTAAGAAAAGTAAGTTTATTGAAGTAATTTGTATTTTGAGGTTATCAAAATGGAAAATATTTTATATGGAAGACAGATACTATAGCTGCTCAAAAAATGAGTATATCGCCAGCGAAATAGTCAAAACAAGTAGTCAATGAATGTATGTTAATTTCAATTACCTGAAGTTCTTCAAACACGATTGCATGATATTGTGAAAACAATATTTCTTTGGGTGTTATTTAACATAATTGTATTTTTTTAAAGATTAATGTATTGTTTTTTCTAACATACCGAAGATAATTTCTTTCAGCATTATGTCTTGGTCACTTCTATAAATTTAGAGAAAGTCTACATGTTTTCCATGTAAAGGAAAGTAATTGAATATTGAACAAGTTCAAAGGCTCTTGTAAACACCGAAAGATCAAGACTGCATTGTCAACAAAAAAAAAAACAACTAGTAGAAAATACATTGGTTACTGCTAACTTATTTGCCATATACCACTAGTTTCAAAAGAAATTGTCTGTGTAAAATAAAAAGTGCCTCCAGCTCTCTTTCTAACTAGGGAAGCGATTCTGTACAGGTATCGTTTCTGTAACGCAATCGTGATCGTAATAAGCGGCATAAGGTCAAAACCCGACTGCGAATCGATTGCTGTGAAAGTAAAATCACAGACTATATCGTAAAATATAACTATATACCATTCTTCTACGAATAAAATTATGTGTAACAATTTTTTTAAATTAAACAATTATCTTATTTAATTTAAAGTCTATTGTTCTGTCGATAATTAAGTTCGAACGTAAGCAAGATTCACTTATGCATTATGTTAAAACGTCTAATGAAAGTTTGCACTGCGTGGGTGTAGGTGAATGTCTCTATGTATTTTCAGTACGATAATCACCGTTAGATAACGTTTTAATGTTCGACGATATTTTTAATTTATGGTTATTGGCATAAAATTGTCATTGATATTTCTAGTTTTTTTTTTAAATATATTATTTACATATACGCATGCACATGCATTCAATTTTACAAAAATATAGTCAAGTAAAGCGGGGTTTAAAGATCCGCGGGTAATATGGTTCACCACCTATATCTCAAAAACAAGTAAAGCTAGACTTTTTTCTACTGATTTACTCAAATTTGTCATCTGTCTCTTTTTACCTCATAGGCGGTGTGAATTAGGACAACCAAGGGGGCTAATATATCCAATGTTTTATTTATGAAACAATGCAAAATAAAAATTTCATGGGCACATTTTTTTACAAAGATTACACTGTATGTAACTTTGATCAGGTATTTTTTGTCAGAAATATTCATCAGCAGAGATGGAATAACTATTTATTTTATTTTTTTGTGAAATTGCTTTTTTTAACTAAATTAACATTTTTATACTTTCTATCTTGTGAGTGAGTTTTTATAAATGATTTTTAAAATAACACTGTTGAATTCAACTTAAAATTAACAATACATTCTATAAAACAACTAAATGATGTATTCTTAAAAATTATATTATGATTTCGTAAACTAAACAACAGTGCTCACAACCAAATAAACTGACAACGAAAGAAAATACTTTTGTCATGAATTTTCAAACATTGCCGTTTATCTTCTGTTAGCGACGTCCTAAGAATCAAGGTGATGGTTATACATCTTTTACCCTCTACTTTCAAATATTTTTGTTAAAAAATGCCTATCTTTACTAATTTTTGAGATATCGGCGCTGAACCTTTTTACCAGCGAACCTTTTATCCCCGCTCTACCTCATAGAAAAAGGTAAACTATTCTAGAAACACTATATATCGAATAAAACTTTTTTTTATCAACTCAGAGTGATGAAACAATTTCAGTCTTATTTCTTTTATATAAAGTTGGATATGAGTGTTTTTTCAGTTATCTGATTATAGTTGTATGTATATGACTGTATATCTCATATTTAATTAAGATAAAATTTTTATCTGACATACAGTTTTGAAAAGAAAATAGTAAAAACGTTGTAAAATTGTAAATAAAAAGCCAATAAAATAAAAAGAGAGTAGACAAAATTAATCAATTTATTTGATTTGTAATACTAATGTTTTAAATGATTATTTAATAATTAATTGTATTATTATCATAGGATAGATATGCAAAATCCTAATTAATCTCATTTTCCTTAATGTAATATATTATTGAATAAATTAATCTTTTCAAACAAATAAAGTACACAATTCATTATACATATATTCATAATACATTATACAGACTGTTCTTCCGCGTATCTATATATTATGACTATGAAACTAATATATAAAATTAAATATATTATATTATCCACAATATTAAAATAATATGAACTCTTTAAAAAGTAAAGTAAATATATCAAGCATAAACAGCAATGAAATTGGGGTTCCAAAGGCACCTCAATTTCTCCAATGCGAATTACTGTATGTAACGAAATGAAATAGTGTATAATGTAATTACTACTGTATGATGTAAAAACTTCTAAACTTATAAATTTATACACATTTTTTATAATTTTTGAAGAGTAATCAGAATTTAATAGTCCTATTAAATTTAATAGTATAGTAATAGTACCTTTAATAGCACTGTTGTACTAATTGGACTTGATACAACTTTGTTCGACTGATGGCACTCCAAACAGTTGGCCCATCTCCGTATGATTACAATTTCTTTAATAAGGATGATGATTTTTAATTGATGCAGTAAGAACTATTTTCACTTGTATCTATATTTTCAAGTAAAGAGCGATGTTACTACTGCTTGACAACAGGCTGCTCCGTATATGACTGCATTTTGCTAACATCCTATGTGCAGCTTGCATATAAAACCGAACTAATAATAATAATAAACTAAAATAATAAAAATTCATTGAGGATATCGCACAAGGCCTTCTTGCTAATGCAACTTATGATCCAGTAAAACAACTTTCAAGCCCGGAACTGTTATTATAAAATATAAAGTCAAAATTGTCAACCGGCAACGTTAAAATTATGATTTACGTAAGGATCGTTTAGCGAACATTATCCTGATGGCGAGCGTGAAAATATCTGTTACGTAACGTTCTGCGCCACTGGCTCCTAGAAATGTGCACGAGATTGTTCGAAAGTTCCGTTGAAATGTGTTTTGGTTCGCGCAATGAGTAAGCGATAAACGACAAGAGATTTAATGGTTAACGGACAACCATCGGAGGAATGGTAAAAATGTTAACAGATGAACTGAAGCCTACCTATGCAATTTATATGTCGCATCTATCATGCATTTGTTCGAATGGTGTCATTAACCGGATCACCGGCATTAGTGGTTAGTATTCAGACGGCAAGGGCAAGCACTTGTTGAGGCGGTTGCGATCCTTAGATGTATCATATCGTCATGTATATTTTTGCTTCTTGGTAATGTTTGTACATAAGACATTAAATGGTTCAATAAATATGTAAATAAAAGTAGGAAATACATTTTTTTACAAAAATTAAATAGCAATGAGAAAAAAAATTCTATAAGCTATTGTGTTGATTATTAGAACTCCAGTAACAGTACTGGAGTTCTATAAATATGACATGACGGAGATTACCCCAGTGGGCTACTCCATTTTAATGCATTAGATCGAAGGTTGTTTCTTTTGGATAGATGAAATTCTGGATTTACTGGCGCAGCCCCACAACTCTACGCCATAAGTCCAAATCAGTTTGATTGTCGCTTTATAAAGTAGAATTTTGTTTTCTAAGAAAATACATTTAGTGATGCAGCTTCTTACAGAAATGATAATGCAAAAGCAAGTGATACAAGATACAATATATACCAATTAGGTTTCTTTGCAAGGATTCGAATATAGAGTCGATCTAATGAGGTCCTAGTTAAGGTATAAAGATAACACTAATGGACCGATTCTGCCGCACAACAGACCAATGTAATGTCAAGGCCATGTTACGGTTAAACTTAATACATTATGCTACTGAATTATACTAAATACTGTCAAAATGTCATGTATTTGCTACGCATTCAGGCGTTTTACACATAAACTGCGACGTCACTTGTATGTTATGAAGCTGGATCAGAAAGATCCTGTTATCGTTTTTTCGACACTAGTGCGGTTTCTAGGTTAGGTTTTCTATCTGGCTACCTGAGTCAACATTCAGAACGATTTAGTATAGTAAGTTCTACATAACATAGCCTATCCATAACATTGGTCTGTTGTACGGCAGAATTGGAATATGGAACATCAGAAATTTTTTTGCAGTTTTTAAAATGTTTAAATCGAATAGCAATCCAATTCCAATAAGCATGCTTGCGTTTTTCATCGAGTTTTCTTTTTTCATAGATAAAAATACTCTTATACTCACAAGTCAATTTTAAGCATTAGTTTAAAGCATCGATTTTCACTAGAAAATATGGATGGAAATATGTTTGTGTATGTAAAAAGCCTTTTTGATGTGTCAAATAAAAAAAAAAATATGTATAATTTCAAATATGGATAAGGTAAGCATTGGACCGTGTAGAATGCTAAGTAATTAAGTAATCCTCACAACAGCACATAAAACTTTTAAGTTCTGATTGATGTTCAACCAGAAAAGAAGAGTCAAGAAAACATATTGTTTTTATTCTGGGAAAAGTGCATGTACACTATTTTTTGTATAATACTTATTTTACATTTAAATATACCTATAGCTAATATATAAATAATATTGTTTAAAAATTATTTGAACAACTACTACCTGTAAGACATGAAGAAATAAGAATGTAGGTACGTTCTATAATTAGCAAGTGATTTGTATATTCGCTCTATTTAAAATGCAATATAAAACAATATGTGAATGGCTGACACGCCTCGGGATAATTTATTGATTGAATCTACGTCATATTTCACTTATGCATATGAGTTGATTTAATTTCCTAGAGACAATAAATACGTCAGTTCATAGAAGCACAATAAAAGGTCGAGTGAAAAGCCAGTCAAAAAATGAACACTCCTTTTTGCTCGCAACATTTGTTAATTATGTAAGATATAATCATTGGCATGACTTCATCTGACATGAACAGCATACTCTCAGTTGGAATCTGCTAAATACGGGTAACGGATTCTGGAAACGACTGTGTACTTTAGAGACCTTATAGATGTCCATATTATCAAACGGAAAACAGTGATATATTAACTTCAACTTGTATCTATGAAACTGTTAGACCTGTCTTCTCAAAAATTCTTTACTTGTTCATTTTGTCAATAAATGTTTTTTGAATCATTCAAATCGGACGCTCTAATCTCTAAAAAATTGATTCTCCATTTTTGGCATTTTTTGCCCCAAATCTTTGGAACAGCTAAACCTGCTTTTGCCAAATACTAATCACCACGTGTCTTTATCAATAGGAATTGAATGTTTTTTTTGAATCATTTAAATTGGTTGATCCGTCTTCTTTAAAATCTGTCAAAATTCTAAGTATTTTCTGTGCGATCAGACGCTTTACACATAAAATGTAACTCCACTCATATGGTATTATGTCACATCAGAAAGATGCACTTATGATAAGACTGTTTTTTGACTTATGTGAGATTTCTAGGTCAGGTTTAATATCTAAAACGCCTGACTGCACAGAAAACACATAGCATTTTTATAGTTATTGTACCATTTTGTATGAAAAACGAAGCGTAACATAGCCTTGCCATAACATTGGTCTATTTTACGGCAGAATTGACCCCTAAGTGAACTTGCATTATTTTGAGAATAATTTTGTTTGACAATGTAGTAAATAGACTATAGAATAAAGAGCTTTCCAAAATATTAATTTGAATATACGTAACCAAACAATAATTAATGTTTATGCTTTTAAATCATTTTCGATATACATGTTTAAAACAAAATGCTGATAAATTGTGAGCACATTCACTGTTAACTTTGTGTTGCTCATACTTCCTACTGTGCTAAACTTTTTTATTTGTTTATTACAAAATAATGCCATTTCTGGACATGTTAGCTGGATATTGAAAAACACATTGTACCAAAATAGGATTAATATCATTATTTCTGGTTGAAAGAATTACAGTTCAAAATTTTAATTTAAACATTTTATTATACTAAAAACACTACTCTAAAGTGCAAGGAAAGCCAATGTATCTGTTTGGGGTCTGGCTGTTGACAACGGACTTACGCAACATATGCGTGCGCTCAGTGAATTTGAAAGAACTGTATTAAGTTAAGAGTAACCGAATAGTAGTAGCAAGCCTAGGCACAAAAATTTGATATACATGTAATACATTACTAATATAACAACTGCAAATGGCAATTCAATACGAATGAGTTTAGGCGCTAAAAACCTGCCGAATAGTTTCTGAATATTCGGTATTCAGTCTCTGAAGCATGCCGAATATTCGATATTCGGCATCTTGCCGAATGTTCGTTGCAAGTCTAGTATTAACTAAAGAAACGTTTATTATAAATAAACAAGGAAAAGAAAAGCGGTATATTACGAGGGTCATGTGAAAAATAAGGTTCCCGCATTTTTTTCAGGGTTGAGGCATTTTTTATTGCAATAAATGTGTATACCATCGGAAAGCTTGTATTTCAAACTATTTTTCTATATAGTCGCCAGATCTTTCAACGCATTTTTTCTGAGGAGTTTTCCACTTCTGAAAACCCGCTTCGAAGAATTCCGCCGCCACGCCCTTGCTCGGTCTTCTTCTCTGGCGATTTTGAATGGCTTTTTTGAGTTTTGTTAGTGTCTCGCAGTACTTGTTCGAATTTATAGTGGACCCTTTAAGCATTATCTCGGTAAGCAAGACACATTTTCGGTCCCAAAACTCGATGGCTTCCCGCTCCTTTGCTCGTCGTGAACGTCTGTGCGTTTTTCGGGGAACTAACTGCACGATTTGAGGACGTGCTGGACGTTGATGCAAATTTTGTCATAAACTTCTTCCAACTGTCTATGAATTTCAGTAGGTGTAAGCTTCTTCACGTTTAAAACTCGAATGACTGAACGGATTTCACACCTGGCGGTGACGACGATTGCGCGCACCATCGCGGATGGCTGTTAGATTGGCACTAAGCTTTGCAGTAATCTTCCAGGTAGTTGGAATGGAGTGGCAAGGATCAACAATGAAAATGGTGTTGCCGGATTTCCCCTAGTATCTCGTGCGGCGAGTGTACAGCGTTGGGAACCTCATTTTTTACATGCCCCTCGTAACACTTTGTTGAGCTGCTAATAATATCTCTACATTTTTACACCGAAAGATTCGGCGAATTTTATAAGCGAGAGGAACAGCTTGTTTTACTGACCAGCAATTGCACTGTGTGGCCGGCAATAAAGAAAATAAGAGCTATGCAAAAAATTGCGAGGTTATACGTGTTTTGATCAGCAACATTCGGCCATAAGAACACGAGTTAACTCCGATCAAGTGTTAAATACGGTGATATTTTACCACGGACCTGCCTTCAGGCAGAACACCAGTGATAATAACTATGTAATGTTATCAGTTCGAACGTCGTTGCAATGTAAGCAGCTTAAAGGTAATAAAGTTCCTCCTGTATCTGTGTCGTATACCAACTCCCCCGCTAGTAAGTCGCAAAGTGATCGTGATTGATATCCCGCCGAGCCGCACTGATTTGCGCGGTTTCTATCTAGAATACCTGTATCAACTTTGCATGGATACTGATCACCTTTACAAGGATTCTCAATTAGACAAAGTCGGAAATGACCTTGATGTGTCATTTTATCGACGACGCATCGAAAATTCTGCGAATTGGTTAAATCTGATGTCTCACCTTTACTGATTTTTGTATTGGTTACGTATCTATGCGAACGAAGTAGGAGCTTCATTGTGGCATCATAATTAATAAAAAAAAATATTTCTAAAACATTCAGAACTTATTATAAAAATGAATTAAGTCTCTAAGCTATGCCGTATCATAGCTTAGAGACTTAGTTCATTTATATAATAAGTTCTGAATGTTTTAGTAGAGTTTGAGATAATAGAAATTAAAGCGCTTTGATCTTGCCCTTGTCCTTGAATCTCTTCAAGGAGACTCAATTTGGCTAAGTCTTCTATAAAATGACCGCAATGTGTCCGTACGCGGTTTTCTATAGTCATCAACGTGTGTGGTATCAAAATACTGCGAATTTTTACGAACGCCGAGCGATTTAAACCTGAGATATTATACGGTCATTTATATGAGTATTAGTTAAGTATGTATGAAAACAAATTAGGAACTGAATTGTTTTATATCGTATGAACTGTGATAACTTTTTATATTTTATATTATTGTTTTTATATTATATCAATTTGAAGTCATGGAGTGAAACTTTAGAATTATTAGTAAGGAAATATAATTGAAATAGAATCATTTACGCAGTAACACTGTAAGTTTACCTTATTTTATCATTAGAAATTGACATAGTGTTAATTAAAGTTATATAATATTTGTCTCAATCGTATTTACTTATCTTAGGTTTACTACTACCAATAACAAAGTCTTAAGCAAGTAGATTTTTATTAAGGAAAAATCAAATAATTACAAAAATCATGTTGTCAATGTAGGACAAAATGACTTATGACATAAGGGCATCCTAAGATACAGAATGGTTATATAGACTGTTCATAAATAAATCATTGGGTTCTCTTTTGGAGATCAGCACATAACGTATAAGTCATACAAATCATGCATCGTAACCAGAATGGAAAAAGATCTTTGCAAGAAGTGCAATAAATTTAGTTTTTTACCAGTGGAAGCTTTAGTATGTTTTGAAAAGTAGAGACACAGTTAAAGGCTAATCACATTTTACAGGTTTCTTTTTTCTTGGTCTCGAATAATCTTCCTAATAACAAATTTTTGTGAAACAGTACTTCGTCTTTTTGTCCAGTGTTAAGTATTTCATTTAGTCCGAAAGTGAACAAAAAAAATAAACAATTGAAATTCAATCAAACATCTGATATGTAATTGCAATAAAGATGATCGAAATCACAAGTACTGGCATAAGTTCACTAACTTTCATAGAAATAATTTGAAATATCCATGAATCAGTTCTGGAAAACATGGAAAAACTACCCGCAAAATAAACTTTTGAAGGCGAGATACACGTGAATTGATTACTGCGACAAGGATTTGTATTATTGTTTTCTTTATGTTATACAGTCGGGGTAAAGTTAATAAAACTAGCAAATTTTTAAAAAAGGTCACTGTCATTTTGTCCATACATGGCATTTTGTCTCTATTTTCCCAATTTATGTGTATATTGGCATCTGTCGCGATTTGAATTGAATTGATTTAAATGAATAAAATAACCAAATGCATAGCTCAAATAATTTTAGATTTTCAGTGTTTGTAAATAAAATAAAAATATTATAATATAATAAATTATATATCAAAATGATAACCAAGTTCAACATTGTAATGTGATTAGATTCTTACAAAACATCATTACACAATTATTCTAATTCGAACTTCATAAAACTTAGGTATTGAAAGTTTTGGCTATTTTTCTAGATCAGAAAATTTGTTAAACAAAATCGATTGGCACATTACCGAATCATTTTATATATTACAAATCAATATTTTACATTACAATCTCGAACAATTTTCACGATTTGACTGCATTTCTGATATACTTCTATGGCAGCAATGTGGTTTGATTTGTAGAAACTTGTTCTATCGTTGTCTTGGAACGGTTATTTATTTAGCACTAATCTGGTGAGATTAACACATGAACGAGAGGTATAATATTATACAATACACGCACAATGCATTTTCTTTCTAAGGCAGCGATTTTAAACCATTGTGCTTTAATGAAAACCAAATATTATACCATGCAAAAATTTACATGAATCTTTTTAAAATAAAATATATTTTATAATATATGTACTGAAATACCTTAAAATATCTTCAATTAGAAGTAACATAATTATTTACTGCAAATTGCAATAATAACTATTTCTTTGGTAGATGAGTGACTGATCGTGACTCAAGAGATCAAAACTCAAATGATATATACTACCGTTTATAAATTCATTATGTGTGATTACTACGATCGAATGCATTTAAAATTGATTCTCCGACAAATTTAAGAGCGTTTTGACACTTTAATCCAAATTGTACAAAATATATTTCTATATTTATAAAGGAAAAATTAAATATACTGGTCGAAATTAAATGAAAATTGAATAATCTAACTGTACATTTTAATTTTGAAATTTTTAAATTACCATTGATTCACTTTTACATTTCGTGCAATTCTGATATGCAGTGGTACCTCAATATACGTTTACTTCAACATTAATTTCGTAAGCACGCTCGTATGTCGAATCGCTCGCATCTCGAATCACTTTTTTCCATATAAATACATTGAAAAGTCGTTAATTCGTTTCAGCACAGTGGTTTTTGTTAAGTTTTTTGAATATTAAAAATAAATTTACTATCTATTAATTTAATTATTATTTTTCACTGCCCATTTATGATATTGTGGAAATAAATTAGACATATGTTGACAACTCTCATATTCGAACTATTGCAACTTTTTTGGATGGATTTTTATCCAAAAACTTTTAGAGCTCAGAAAGCTGCTTATAATTTATTGTAAGGCCCTAAGTTGATTTCATACCCTTTATCAAATCCTTCTGTTTAAACGCAGTAATATATGTACTATGTACTAATGGTACATCCTCGCCATCCTCATATTTTTTGTCAATTTCTTGCGTTAATTCAAGAGATATGGCCCTTTTCTTCAGAAACGTGGTTATAAAAGTAAGTAATATTTGTAAATGTACAAAAAGCAAAAAAACGTAAACTCAACATATACAAAACTGTACAATCACTATTAGTGTATAGTTAAAATTTCAAACGCTAAAATAATCCTTGATATATTTGCGTAGGTAAATTGTTACTACACATTTTTTATTTATTGATTTATTGTTAAAATGACTAACTATAAAATAATTTACTATCATAAAACAGCCAAAATATTTTTATGGTAGGAAAATCCTTGTTACTACTGACAAAGTTTTTTATGTTTTGATTTTGCTATTAACATTTTTCGACAAAACTCTTGCTCGCTCAAAACTCGTATCTGAAATTCTCGTATGTGGAAGCAACGAATTGTTTTTTTGGCGGCTCGTATTTTGAAAAACTCGTATGTTGAGGCATTCGTATATCGAGGTACCACTGTATTTCTATATAAAACTGAATCAAAAAAAAAATGCAGAAGCCATATAAACGTCCCGGACTTATAGAAGAAGTAATATATGTTTCTATAAATATTCTATAAAAATTTCAGATAGTTCTGTTAGCTTTACCGATATTTATTTAATTATAAAACCGAAGTAGACACACTAAAAGCTTATACTAGGTCTAGAAGCCTATACGAAAGTTATTAAGAAAATTGTACAGAATTTTATGCAATGCTTAAAAATGAAAAAAAAATGTAACAAAAATATAGTTCAGAATTAAAAATAAAGTTTTATACTCAATCAGTAATTCTAATTATTTTTAATATAAGAACACCCCCCTCACTACAATTTTTTGTTTAATGATCTTAAAATTTCATATATGCAGCCAATTATAGCCATCCTAAAAGATTTAAGGTTAATCACAGAATGGCCATATTTTGACCAAATATTGGCCATATTTTGACCGAATATTATAAAATTCAAAAGTGAATTAGTTGAACTTATTTATCATTGCATTTTCACGATTTATCAACAGACATATGGTTATGCACGACCAGTTATGTCAGTTATTCAACATGTTTGTTCCATCTTCCGTAAATAATGCGCGCATCTCATGTGGGTTGTGCCTCCCAGAATGGAAGATGTTGGCTTAAGCGATTCCGATTCAAGTGCACATGATCAGTTTCAGACAAGATAAAGCGATAGCCGAAGGCACCGAATTGTGTATTCTTCATACGATACAAACTAATGCATTATTATTGAAACATTGCGATGTATTATTTATTATTATTATAAATATTTTGCCGCGTTCATTATGTGATAACATTGTTTACCATGTACTATAGGCCCTTTAGCGTTTGATTGAATCGCAATCTACTATCAACGCCGGATCTTTAGTAATGATCACAATTATGTTGTTAAACGCGGCCACGACCAAATACGTTGTTTTTCCTTTAATACACCGCTTTATTGTTTGCTTGCTAAATCAGATTTGATTTTATTTTTATTTGCTTATAGTTCAAATCAGATATCAATTATGCAATTATATATGATTATATACACTTGTATAAGTCCGTTGGTAAGATAATAATTACTAAATTATATTATTGAGCCAATTAGATAAACGACAGCTAATGTATGTGAACTAGACCGCAGTCTTACACTTAACGACTACGATTACAACAATAAAAAAATTATTTGAATTGCAAAAATGATATAAAATACTCTAATAAGCCCGATGTAAGGACTCATTCGTAGGTAAGAGTCTAGAGCAGCGGTTTCCAACCTGTGGGGCGTGCCTCCTCAGGTGGACGTCAGGCTGTTCTAAGGGGGGGCGCGTACATCTGTTTCCAGAATAGTATTATCGAAAATAACTCATCGTTTTTGAAACGATATTAAAAAAATAAACAAAAAACTAATTAGTTTTTATGCATATTTTAACATAATAATGCATATTAATTTGCAGTCTAATAATATTGGCGAAACATTTTTTTTAATAGAGCAGAATGCGCGATGCCAAAAAGTTTGGAAGCCACGGGTCTTGAGCGTTTAGACCTGAATCAGGGGTTTTGAGGATAATTCTGCTTAAAGAAGCTTGATGTCAAGCAGTAGTGACATTGATTTTCACTTGAAAATATAGATAGTAATATGCTTGCATGTGAAAATAGCTCTCATCCGGCATTGCTGCCTCAATAATTATTCTTCCTACTACAAAAAATATAATAATAAAATTTACCTCACAAAGATAAGACAACGGTTTGGGTTGCCATCTGTAAAACCGACGTGGTATTAAGTCAAATCAACCCAACGGCTTATAGGATTCTTAAGTTCGGATTCAGAAAATCGAGGTAAAAGGTACTGCTTTTGTTCAGAAGTTGCAACTATTATGGAGCAACTCTTAACGACGTTTCAGAGGTTTTTTTCCTATTACTGTTTATGCGAAATTGAAACATGTTGACACAAAGAAATGTATGAAGCATTTAAAAAAAAAAACGCATAATGATATGCAATTTCAATTTGCAAACGGACATGCCAAACAGAAACATATGTACCGAATTGGATGGTACACCATATGATGGGAATGCTGCTGAATTAGATCCACATATACAAGAAACACTTGAAATAGGCTGCAGTATAATTTTATGGCTGAATCTAAGTAAAATAAATTAAGAGAACTATAACAAAAATAATAAGGATCATTTTGGAAAAATAAAATTATTATTAACATCCCGTAGGGTAAGCTATAGTACACGCAAAAAATCGAAGATATTTTTTTACAAATTTTTTATGAACGATTTCGAGAACACGGTTCAACGAATTTAAATGATTAAAAAAATATTCGATTTCTATTAACAATGAGACGTGCTGCTTAGTTTTTAGCAGAGACAGGTCTAGCCGTTTCGAAGATACAGGACAGAAAGTGCCAAAAACGTTAATTCAGTTTTTGAGAGAACAGAGCGTCTAATTTGAATGAGTCAAGAAAAATTTTATTTGTATTGACGAAATAAAGAACTGATGAACTGAAATTTTGGATACGCAAGTATAGCGGTTTTCGAGATCCAATAAAAAAGTAAAAAAAATCCATTTAACTATTATAAATGATCATTTTACATTTACATTTCTATGGATTCTGTACAAATTTTTTGATACCGTACGAATTTTGGTACCGATAATTTATCTTTAAGCAGTTACACAAGGATTGCCTTGAAAGGAAGTTCAAAATTTAAAAAATTCAAAATTCTCAAAAATGTTTTTTTTAGGTTTTCAAAAAAGTTTAAACCTTTTTTAAAAAAAAAATAATTTTCAGTACGGAAAGTTTCAGCAATTTGCCTTAAAACACGATACCATGCACCACTAGTTTATACCACTTTCCTACATATTAGCTATTAGCAAAAGATTGTAAATGTAAACACTGAACAGTTGGCTTTCATATGTAATCCATTAATAAAATATTCTAGTTAAGAATAAAAATAAATGATGAGAATCTATGTAATAAAATATGACATATTCAGTCAAAATCAAATGGTTATGGTAAAATTCATTGCTGGTCGCATAAGTTTTGAAGGATACAATCGCTTGTGTAGATTGTTTGCGATAAGAGACATGCGCCTGTCATTTATGATGGACCATTAAACGGTGTCCAATCCAACATTAGACATGTGAATGGTGCCTATGTCTAACCTCGAACGAAATAGCGGTATCCGCCATATAGCTAAGGTACCATATTAGAAAACGTATTACCATAATTCAAAAACCAGTTTTGAATGCTCTCACTAAAAACAATTCCGACTCATATGCAGTATTTGCTCGTTTATACAAAATATTTAGATTTTATTACCATATATCGAGTTTTGTAGAAGGTTGTGTGCTGCGTTTAAGCATCGAAGTTAAGGATACAGAATTCAATTTGATGACGACACGTTTATTTGAAGCCTCAAAGGTGGTTCTTCGAGACGTTGTTTTATTGATTAGATATTTTTGGTAATAACCTTAGAATCAGCTTTAAATCCAATATTATGTCATACCATACAGCATTACCTAATTAGTTCAATGTTGTATGATATATACGTGATTTGCATTATATTCAATTAACCGCATCATTGAGAATCAAAACTATATTGAGATATCAACTGCAAGATACTACTCTAGAATTTTGTAAAAAAAAAATACAATTTTAAGTTAGTTACATTTAAGAATCATCAACATCAATTAATACATATGAAAGCTCAGAATTTATGTCATGTTCACAAGTATATGCAGGTTAAAATGGAAAAATTATAAAATTAATCCGAATAGTTAAACTTAATAAGCTGCAAGAATTAATTAATATGTAACGAGAAAAGAGCAAATAAAAATAAAAAAATGTTTCAAATTTAATTTTAAGTACATTTATTAATTGACGTGATTTGATTATTCAAAATAGTAAATTAAATAAATACTTACAATTAGTCGGGTTTAAAATTCGTTGTTGATTTACTTAATTTTTATAATTTTTTCGTTTTTTTTTTTCAAACTTTGAGATTCACAAACAATGTAATTTACACAGTATATTTTATTTATACAGAAAAAAATTAGTGGTTTTATGGTAAAAGTTCGGCCTTGCAATCACCAAATCCCGAATTAGAATCATGGTCCAGTGATTTAAGCTTAAATTAGGTAAGAATCTCGGAATTCGAGATACCCAGCTGTAAGTCTGTTGACACCCAAAATGTAGGTTTTGAGACAACTTTAGGATGTCAATATATAATTATTTACAGACTTACAGCTGGGTATCTCGAATTCCGAGGTGAACTTACTATAATGACTGGACTATCAGCATTTTGATATAAATGCAGTAACAATATGCAAATTGTCCTGGAAATATGGATCAAAATATGTTTCCAAGTAAAAATAGCACATTGTGTAATTGTTGCAATAAGTTAAAATCATCGTGCTTTCCCATTAATATAAATCGAATGGTTTTTGAGTCATTCAAACCTGTTGACCCGAGCTCTCGAAATCGTGGACGAAAAATTGTATCCAAACATAAATACATACATACTACATACACATACATAAACGCACACACATATATGTATAGTTATATTTTATTATACATAAATATTATATATTTTTTTAAGGTATATCAAGACGTTCAGAAAACTTATTTCTTGAAAATATTTTTCATACGCTTTTATTTTTTACAATTGTTGCAACAAGTTCAAATTTACCATCACTTTTAGAAAAAAAGGCAGCAGCTAAACAGGATACCATCATTCCCTGACGCGTCTGGACGTCTGGATAGGCATTCGATTTAGACATTCTAAGTAGTATAAAAAATTTACTGATGTTTCATATTGGAATAGGTGCTTAAATTAAACTAAAAGGAACAGTTTTTGAAAAAAACACCAATAATTTTACAGTTTATAGTTTAAAATAGCCAATTTTCTAAATGATAGGTTTTTAACAACAAAGAGAATTTACAAACATAAAAACTAGGTAAGCAACAAATATATCACAACATAAAGGCTATGTTGTCTATATATACAATTCTTATTACTTTGCAAATGAATGTAGGCCTATGTATTTATATTAGTCCACCAAGTTGTTAGTTAATATTTAAAATAACATGCGTTAGTCTAAAGTGTTTGCAATAAAATTGCATTCAAGATCAAAATAATTCAAAAAAAAAAAAAAAATCAGCCATCGAGAAAATATTCCAGAAATGTATCTAAACAAGCTTAGAGTAAAAATTCTTCAAAATATTTATTGCTGTTGGCTCCGCGTAGTATGGAAGCTGCGTTTCCGGAGGCTTGACCATTTATTAAACTAGTTAGAAATGCAATGTTCACTTATCACATATTGTTATGAAGGAATCCTACAAACATTAAACTGTCCTAGTTCTTTCGAGACTTCGAACATGCGCAAAGACCCGGGTATATTTGGCGCCCAGGTCGACATGCCTTTGTTGATGTCTCTACGAAACACGTTTAATTTTTTATTTGTTTATTATTAATTTGGTCTATCGAGCTTACATTTTTTATAAAAATAGAGTTTTGAATAAAAATAGAAAACACACATAAGAAAGTATGTTGAGGTATGATGAGCTATACATCACAAACTTTAAGTGCTCTGATAATCACAAACGACTTTCTACCCAAAATATGAACGGCCCTGTTGACCATCAATAACTCCAGACTTTATTACTTATAAAACATTTGTATAGTTTTATCCTCGGTCCGGTTAACGTTTAAACGCTGCATATCTTAATTATGCAAAGAACTGCCTTTCGGCATGTTTACAAACTGTTATTAATTAGGCACGGAATGATTATGTATTCGAATGTATCATAATGCTTGATTCAAAGTCGTGACCTGTCAAAAGCCTTGAAATCGATTTTGCATCTATGCAGAAATTCTCCCGTGGAGAATGGTGAAACAGGTACAACGATCATTTCCTCTGTCCGGTAATGTCTCACGAACAATCAACAAATTACACTAATTTATCATGACTCGGTGTGCAAATTACTTAAATACCAAGCGATAAATATTATTATAAAGAAACGAATATTAGCCAATGATTCGAGATTATCATAACATCGCGGAATGATGCTCTCTTAGCATCTTGGGAATTAAAACAATGAAAGTGTTTTGAAACAACAAAATAAAAAACTAGTGGTGGATGGCATTGAGCCTTTAGGCAAATTGCTGAAACTTTCCGTACCGTAATTTAAATTTTTAAAAAACTATTTTGTTTTTAAATTTAATAAAAATTAAATTTTTTTGATGGTATTGAAATTGTTTTAATTATTTAACATTTTTCGAAAATTTTAATTTTTTTTTCAAAGTGTTTGCGCTGCGTTACTGTTTGAGAGGCAAAATATCGAAGCGCGTAAATGCCGCGTCGCAGTCTAATAATTAAACATTATAAAACCTAATAAGGAACCCATAGAAATGTAAATAAAATTTGTAATCATTAAAATCTCTATAAAATATCTGATAATTTGATGTGTCTATATCTAATCATCATTTTTGTCCGCGAAATGGCATTTTTTTAACTTTTTTTTATTGAATCTCTAAAACCGCTGGACCTGCTTCCCCAAACAATTAAACAATTGTTCATTTTTACTAGATAAATACTTTTGTAACTTTTGTTGTAATATCTGAATTGCATGAAATTATAGCTATGTCATCGGCATAAGTGCATATGGTTAGAAGATCATCTGTGGGCATATCGCCTGTAAAAAGAAGATAAAGTACTGGACTTATCATACTGCCCTGTGGTACTGCGCATTCTATATTTCTAATGCTCTAAGTCACATCTTTAATATTGATTCTAAATTCTCTATTAAGCAAAAATGAGTTTAGGCTATTGAAGTAGTTTGGAAAAGTTTTTTTGATTTTATATAGGAGTCCTGAGTGCCAAACCTTATCAAAAGCCTGGCTGAATCTTATCAATATAAGTAGAATTTTGTTTGAATTATTCAAATCGGATGCTTCGCTCTCTCAAAAACTGTATTGCAAATTTTGAAAATTTTGGTACCGTATCTTTGAAACGGCTCGACCTGCTTTTGCCAAAAACTAATCATTGCGTCTCCCCGTCAATACAAATTGAATGTTTTTAAAATCACTCAATTTGGTTGAATTGTGTTCACGAAATTGTTGACGAAAATTTGTATCCGCACGCACGCACACAAACACACACACACATACGTCCATTTTTTTCTAAGGTATGCCAAAATGTTCAGAAACCTTCAAAACGTAAAGATACATAAAAAAATATTTTCGATTTTTTTTGCGATCACTATAACTTACTCTACGGGAAGTTAATAATATAAAGCCAAAAACAAAAATCAAATTAGCCATAAACTTATTTTTTGAAAATGTTTTTCATACGCTACAGTGTCTTATTAGTAAATCAAGTAGAAGTAGTTTATATCATATCTCATATTTTATCTTCACACTGACATTTTCCATCAGTTAATATGCAAATCGTTGAATAATTATGACTATAAATAACATTTAATTAATTGCGAATTTATATTGCTATCAGTTTAATTATATTTATTCATATGTATCGATTATATATTTCATTTCAAATGCCTGACAACCAATGTTAAAAAATGTCAGTCGCAATTTATATTATGCATCGAACTTTCAACGTAACAGAATATTAGCAATAAAATTTATGAATAAAAAACAAGCGGTAAAGTGCGAACCGAACTTGTTGTGTTTAAAAAATCACTCAAAATTTGACATATATTACAAAAATTAGATGTGTGTGTATGTATGTGCGGATACACTTGCTCGTCAACGCTTTCGAGAACACGGATCAACCGATTTGAATGATTCGGTTCTTATTAATAAGAAGACCAGTTCTTGGTCAAGAAAGGTCCAGCCGTTTTGAGGACATGGGTCAAAAAGCGTCAAAAATAGTAATTCAGTTTTTGAGAAAATGGAGCGTCCGATTTCGGTAATTCGGCAAAATGAAGAACTGATTAAATTTTTGGTAAGGTAGATGAAGAAAAAAATGGACGATGTCAGTCATATATGTGTGACCTAAAAAGCTGTGTTTTTCCAAGAATTTAGGTAAAGAAAAAGTTTCTATGATATATTTTTAACTAAATTAGCCAACACAGTTACCGTGGCTCATGTGGAAACTCCATCCGTTTTTAAATGCCATCAATGCCAGGCAAGGCCAGGCAAGTAAGCCTATTTTAGAAAAAAATAAAATTTCATTTATTTGAAATTTATATAAGTTGCATATATACTTATATAAATTTAAAAGTTTCAGATGATATTTTTGGACGATTCTGAGAACTTTCTAGTATTCTTTATTAATTAAGCCGAGATTAAAGTCTTACAAAATTAATTACAGAGTGCATGAATGTAATAAATGGAATTTTCGGAGTGGTTACGACTACTGTTCGTTAATTAATAAATAAAAGGAGCATCAAACAATCTCTTTTCTGATCCGTTTATTACTTATGACACTGATTATCATGCTTCCATTGAACTTACTCGCGAATGGATATAATACCGGTATGAGCAGCATTACTTGTAGATTATAATTAAATAACTTTCGAGATTTGTATACCTACTATTATTTGTAAATTCTATTTGAATCACTGGTCAGACTAGTGATGATGTTTGAAATAGCCAATGGTATAACTTGCCATGAGCGGCGGTAATAATTTTATTAAATTAATGGTTAAATAATTTCCAAATAATGGTACTAAAATAATTAGAGGTATCACAGCCTGGGCCGACATCGGCTGAAGTCAAATTTCCACGTACGGAAATTTTTGTGGATCTTAAATTTAGTCTTAATTGAAAATCGCCCCTTGTGGGCATCGATGTACAAACACATATAAGTTTTAGACAATTGAACTAATATAATTGCCACACACATAATAATGGGTAACCAATGGGTTGCCTCTCATGACACATTAGGTTAAGTCTGAAATGAACAGCTTGTAGGGCAAGTAAATTTTTGTAAATATTGATGAAGGATTAGGACAAGTAAATCTCCGTTCTGGTTGATGAAGGATTAATAAAAATCAATGACTTATGTTAAATCTACTTATAAGAAATGTATGTTATAATGTTCTATATTTTTGTACTATTATCACTGTGAGTAATGATGGGCCGATTCTGCCGCATAACAGACCAATGTTATGGCAAGGCCATGTTACGTTCTTACTTCCATACATTATGCTACTGAATAATACTGAATACTGTCAAAATGTCATGTATTTGCTGTGCATTTAGGCGTTTCACACATAAACAGCAACGTCATTTGTATGTTATGAAGCTGGGTCAGAAAAACCCTGGATCGATCGATCGAACAATTTATTTAAGTTTTTACACAGAAAAATGATAAAATAGTAGAAATTTTGTTCAAAAACATAATATAATATAATACTAATATTTAATTAGAAACTCCCAACATAATAAAAAAATATAAATTTATTAACTATAAAAATATTTTCGATATCAAAAATATACATGACATGTCCGATTGTTTTTTACAAATCAAAACCCAGCCTGCTTGATATCGCCACAATACTATTAAATAAAAAAATATAGTAAAATTGTTTTGAATTCATAAATGTAAATAATATTTAGAATTGAGACAATTTTATACATAAACAAAACGAAGTTTTATTATTATTGCCTGGTAGATACGCCGCTGGTTGCACCTACAAATTTCTACTGAAGATGTATTTTTTATGAATTTTATCCTAGGATTTTATCTTAGGATCCTTTAAATTTTATTTTAATACCATGATGAATTTTTCAAAACTCCATGATGTTTTTCCGTTCACCTATTCTGTACATTAATTCTTATCAGGTCATCATCTTAGTAATTTTGGTTTCTTTACAATATTTTCAAGTTGCTTCTCGTACAATTTTATATAATTTTTTTTGCACAGCATTCTGATAAAAATGTATAACATTTCCTTACTAAATTCAAAGCTGAAGATGCAATATAAAAACACACCCTTAGACGAGATTTTAGCAAAGGAGTACGATTTCACGAATGATTCTTACGTTCAGATTTGTTTAAATTTGGTTCTTCCGTAATGGAAATATGCTCATGAAACAGGAACCGAGATCGAATCCTGGTACTCTAAATGCTGATGGTAATACTACTTATGTTAATCTGATGTACTTTTTTCAATATTGTTTGGGCAGCGATCAGAACTTAAGAGCCCTATAAGCTGTTGTGCTGATTTGACTTGATACTACGTCGGTTTTACAGATGGCAACCCAATCAATTGTCTCATCTTTGTGAGATAAAGTTTATTATTACAATTTCTGATATAGGGTAAATATTTATTGATGCAGGAAAGCTGGATAAAGGGCATTATCACTTTTTTATTTCCAAGAAAAATCCGATGTCACTAGTGCATAACATCAGAATGGTTGAAGCAGATACAGATGTGCAGGATACAATATTTATAGGATAATAAAAAATTAATGTAAATTTATTTCCATTACTTCAAAACTTCCCATTTTCTTACATTTTACACGTAATACTTGTATTACATGATATATTTATTGGTTACTCTGCCTAAAGCCAAAGGGCAGCCTCCTTGGCCTGAGTTAAACTCCAACTTGATAAAGAGGAAAGAACAGTGAGAGACTTTCCATTGCCATCTCACACCGCAGTGCCCTCAAAGTCTAGTATAAATTAGAAATATAGTTTTAATCCATATCTTCGAGATAAAATGCTTGATACTGCCACATGGTATCAGGTTGTGCGCGGTTTCGGAGTTGGATGCAAATCTGAAATCTGAAATCGGTCGCACACGCAGCGCATGATCCGATCGCCGTTCCCTTTGTAAACATACCTGTTCCATAACCTGCTCTGAAGCATGCCTAGTAGATTCATGGCACTGCTCCATTCGCACCTTTCGAGATATAAGCCATAAGCGTTGGAGTAAATATCAAATTGTAGCATTCCGCATACTTGCACTATCGTAAATAATTAAAACACGTCTGCGTACGTACATTCACACGGAATAATATCATTGTGCACCTCACGGAACTATCTGACGGCCTAATCCTGAGATATTCATTCATTTTGGAATTTTACCTTAACTAGTGGTGTATGGCATTACGCACTAAATCAACAGATCCATACAGCATTCCGTTATACAAACAAGTATCAGGTAAATAAAATTTGATGTTTTTTATTGATGGTATCGTAGTATATATGGATTACAGAATGCATTATCGATGGTTGGATCCCCACCTCGGCCAAGCCCGACATCAGGCAGTATGGTGTCAAATTTTCACGAGAGGTTGTAGATATCAGTAATTTCAATTGAAAATTGCCTTTCGTGGGCATTGCTGCGTATAAAAATATAAGCGTCAAAACTATTAGATGTACATATCCAATATATTTATAATTGACACAAAAATAAGATTGGTTAACCATTGGGTTGCCCTCTTGAAAACAATATATCTGAAATAAAAGCCCAAACAACAGCTTATAGAATACGTAGGTCTGATTGCAGTTCAAATATAATTTTAATTTGGTCTCTATTTTTAAGTAGAAATTATATCACTTCTATGTGACAGCAGTTTTAAACTAAGAAACTTATGGTTGCTAAAGCAGACGATTAACCAATGTGCCACATACACCCTAATGATGGTGAACATATTTCAGGAAATTCAATTTCTATTGATTTACTACGCTCTATATTTCCTGTATCAAAAATTAAATTTTTAAAAAAGCTTTAAAATTGTTTGATACCTTTGAAAGAAGAAAGATTTTTGAAATTTTTTTTAAACTTTTTTGAAAAAAATTTTTTTTTTATATATTGATTTTTCTTTCAAAGTTTTGAACTTTTTTTCAAAGCAATCGTCATAAGTCATGAAATTAGTTGGAACGGAGAGTTTTTGCCTTACTATCTCCCTCCATGGTTTTTGCCTACCCTTTTCCATTTTTTGCACCCTATAATGACGTGCTCAGAATCCGCCCTAGTCGCTCCACCCAAGCAATAGCAATTACTCTACGGAAGGCTAATAAAATAGAAAACATAATATAAAATAGAGAAAATAAAGTTCTTTTCTTTTTTTCACGTGGAGCTTTTTGGTTGCTATTCTAGACATACAACCAATATGCCCCCAATGTCTGTAATAGTGACGACATTTTGGCATACCGATTTTTTTTTATTTACAATGTCCTATATGACTATCCTAATTATATTATAAAAAGAATAAAGAACATATTATGAATATATTATTTTCGTTTTGTTGATAAAATTTAAATTTTGGATGTAAGTATATCTAAGGGGACAATTCTATCGTAAAATAGACCAACGTTATGGCAAGGCTATGTTATGTAGCAATATTCATACAAAATCGTACTAAATACTGCTAAAAGTCAAGTGGTTGCTATGCAGTCAGGCGTTTTAAATAGAAAACCCAACCTAGAAAACGCACAAATGTAAAAAACGATGTTATAATAAGTGGATCCTTGTGATATGGTTTAATAACATATGAGCGAAGTTGCATTTTATGCATCTCGATCAAACACCTGATCGTACAGCAAAAACATGCCATTTTGACAGTATGTAGTACGATTTTGTATGGAAATTACCACGTAACATAGTATTGCCATAAATCTAGTCAATTAAATCTAGTAAAGTTATATTTGTTTGAAAGTAGAGTTATGGATTCCTTTAGATATTGGATCGTGTAAATTTTGTCATAACTTCCATAAAATATTAATATATAACACCTTCAAATGTAAAAGTTTAACACATTTTCAAATAATAAATATCATGTGAAGATAATTTTTCACTTCGCTCCGATTATTTATTTATAGCGCAATTGAAAACGAAAATTAAAATGGGTAAAACGATAAATTATTGATACATGTAAAGTTAGGTAAAGGTATAATAAAATAGTTTAATTATTATTTATGGCTCAAAGCCTTCACATTGCACAAGTCAACTGTGTCATGCATGCACCTTTCTTACCGTATAAATCTGCTCGTAACCTATTTCATACATCTCGAATCTCTCGAAGGAAACTGTGAGACAAAGCTTTTGAAATGCACACTTATTTTAATCCGAATGTAATAATTCAAACTCACATGTCCAAGATAAACATCAGCGTTTAAATACATATTCATAAAATATAAAATATATTTGATGAATATATTTTGCAATTGCGAAATGTATTTCTTTTGTTTGCGCCGTACCGAAGAGGTTTAAATCTATTCGGGATTTTTGGCTGAAACGTGGATGAAAAATTTTGCAGTTTTCTGCTAATTCTAAAGAAACGGCTCGGGCGATTGCCTTGCAAAACTAATTATCACAAGCCTTTATCGAGCTATATTGAATATGTACATATATGATCACTTGTGTGTATGCAATGACTTAATGGCAAATTTAAACAAATCAAGAATATCAACAACTAATCTAGATCTCTTTAAATCAACTAAAATAATATTGATACATTTGTGTTACTTAGTACGCGGCATACATCATCACGTCATAGTTCATTTATGTTATTATTTTTGTATTACTGTTTTTATTTTATTTTTATTTTAACATTTTTCATTTTATATTCAATTTATTGTATTTTTGATTTTTTCTTTGCTCATATCAATTTTGTCAATAAGACATTAATGTCTTGATTAACAAAAATAAATCGTAACAAAAAAAAATTGTGTCGAGTAGATGTAAACCAAATGAATTTTATTAAAATTATTCCAGCAGATAAACTTACTTGAACTGGGTATATATTAGTTTTTCTTAACTTCCGGTAGGGTAAGTTATAGTAATAGTCCAAAATGAAAATTCTTGCATATCTTTACATTTTCAGAGGTTTCTGAAAATTTTGGCATACCTTCGAAAAAATTGATGACGATTTCAGGCGGGCGGATCAACCGATCTGGATAAAAAAAAAAAAAATTGATTCCTATTGATAAGGAGACGTCCAGTTGAATTTTTGGTAAAGACAGGTCCAGCCGTTTCGGGGATATAAAGCAAAAAGTGCAGAAAATTGAAATTAAGTTTCTGAGAGAAGGGAGCATCCGATTTGAATTATTCAAATAACATTCCACTTGTATTGACGTAATGATGAATTGATTAAATTTTTGCAAAGGCAGATCCGCAAGTTCGAGAGTTAAAATCCAGAAAAAATGCCATTTGGCGGTCGAAAATCAGATGTTTTTGACAATTTAGATCACCCAGCATAAATGTATATTAAAAACTTATAAAAAATTTCAAGATTAAAAAAAATTAAGAAATTTCAATTATCAAAAAAATTTCAAGTTTTTATAAAATTTTTAAGTTTTAATAAAAAAATCAGTATTTTTAAAAAAAAACGCATTAATTTTTTTTTTTAAAAATTAATTATGATTTTCCGGGCTTCTAAAAATTCTGGATTACGGTACGAGAAGTTTTAGCAATTTGCCTACCTAAAGGCAAGGATGCCATGCACCACTTGTTTAAAATTATTTTTCCAAAGACATTTCTGAGTCAAAGAGTTTATTTTTATTTTATTTTTTTGTTATAATTTATTTTTGTTAATCAAGACCTAAATGTCTTTGATTAAAGAGTTTATTGAGCACCATTCTACGATTTTTCGATGATCAAAGAATTTGAAATAATGAAGATTGTGCAAGCTTCAGTACGTAAATTATAATTAAATCGACACATAACAGACAAGACAATAAATAAATTAAATTATTGTCAAATATTTGTAATTAAAAGAACTGATATTTACAGATTAACTTAATTTTAAGATTTTTTTTTTATTTGTTCTGAAACTTTCCTGAATTCGATGCTCTATGACTTTAAGCACTAAAGCTCATAGAGTTAATTCCTACGATTTTTTTTTAATCAAAAGCATGTTTTTGTTCTCATACGAGTCGAATAATATTGTAACTATATAAAATATAAACGTAAAATTATCAACACCTAAGTATTATAGAATTAACTTTACTAACTCTAAAAATAATCTATTCATATATCAACTTTATTGTCTCAACCATATGACTCGTGACATACATCCCACACATTCCGTATTTTCCTATAAAATATTTCCTACTTTATATCATAATAAATATAGATCCTGAACAGTTATTTCTTCGTACGTGTGAATCGAAGTTGTCGAATAATTCTAATTTAATTACAAATCACTTCCTCTGTGAAACTTCAATCTCTAAATGAAATATATATTAATTCCTACTTGAGTTATTGCCGATTTCCACGTTGTCATTCAATCAGTTTCAAATGGATCTAACGTAATATGAAATGAAAATGCTTTTATACATTCTCAAGTCATCTACGCCATCTCGCAATACCACAAGCACAACAATGATGATATCGACATTCAAAGGCTAGAAGCACAAAGGTATTTACAAGAATGGAATTCTATCAAAAGATTATGCAACACCTCTTCATGCAGTTTAAATGGTAGTTTTTAATTATGCAAGTAGTCGGAGTAATAGAACCAAAAAGGTCCAACCAAACCAAATCACTCTCGACATATTTTGGTTTACTTCTGAAATGAGATGCTCATACATAGCAGTATGAATACAGGCTGACTGAACATCCTACTTGTCTAGCAAATAAGTTGTTCGATCTTTATAACAAAAGAATTAATAAAACTCAATGACCTATTTTAATTGTACTGATCAGTACAATTTTTGTTTCTTATATTTTTGTACTACCATCACTGTAAAGAATTGCATCGCTGGATGTAGTTTTTATTAACTTCCCGGAGGAGAAGTTAATGTTTTCATCAAAAAATCCGATTCGCTAATTTTATGTTTCCTCCACGTTTCAAGCCATTCTGAATCGAATGAGACCAAATTTGAAAAAATGTGGTAACAGATTTTTTGCCGTAAATCGACGTTTTCTCAAAAACGGCTGGACTGATTTCAAAAAGTTAAGAGCCACTCGATGTATCTCGATGAGGACTAGCGTTCATCAATTTTGCGCGACGATCAGTCAAGACGTTTCTTTGTAAACCGCAGAAAAATGAAAAATTTTCGTCTACGTTTTAGCCCGCAATTCTGAACCGATTTTGAAAATTCAAAAATCGTTCGAAAGATATTGGTTAGGAATCGTGCTGATTAGTTTTTGGTAAAAATCGCTCAGGCCGTTTTCTTGTAATAAAGTGTTAAAAAAAATTTCGATAATTTTTATGGTAGATTCCATAGCCTTATAGATCATACTAAAATATTACGGCCCTACGACAAGTCGTTTAATTTTAAGAATTCTTCAAAGTTTGCAAAAATTAGTATCGTTTTTTGGCATTTGTCAAAATTAGACCTTTCTTCGACGTTTGCTCAAAAACGCCTGAACCGATTTCAGAAATTTAAAAGCCATTTAATGTATTTCAATGAGGACTATTGTTTGTCAGTTTTGTGCGACGATCGACCGATCCGTTTCTCAGTAATTTGGAAAATAGTGTTAAACTTTTTGTCCACATTTAAGCTCATACTACCGAATCGATTTTAAAAAATCAAGAACTGTTCTAAAGATATTAGTTGGGAATGATACTGATTAGTTTTAGGTGAAAATCTACCGAGCCGTTTTCTTGTAATCAACTGTTGAAAAATAATTAAGCCGATTTTCATAAAACTTTTTTGACGATATATATCATAGCCTTACTGAAATATTACGGCTTAAGACAAGTAGTTTAATTTTAAATATTCATCAAAGTTTGAGAAAATGAGTAATTTTCTTTGGCGTTTATTGAAATTAAAATTGTACGATATACTTGGTATAACGATAGAGTACTTGGTCTTTATGAACATACTAAACCGTTAAAGTTCTACGGAAACTGGTTCAATTATAAAAAATATTGATTTTTGAACACTTGCTTTTAGAAAATACTCGGAGTTAACGTGTTCGATCGTTTTCATTTATGTGTAATATAGTCACTCGGAATACTTCTAATCACTCATTATTTGATTTATTTTTTGTTGATTTAGTCGATTATTTACACATCGGGAAGTTCATGTAACTTGCCTCAAGGCAAAATACCAATACTAACTAGTTTTATTTTGGATGTTAACTACCAATACATGCCACTTGATATTAATTAGGAATTAGTAAACATTAGTACAATAACAAATATCGGAGCTGTAAAGTGGTGCTATAAAATATATGAAATAAAACAGATTCTGTGTTGTGTTTGCATTACAATGTCAACTGAAATAATTTATGCTTCAATATATCACAATAGCAATAAATATTTAAATTAATAATTTCATAATAATGAATAATAATAATAATATAAGCAAACTTGATAAGAAGTAAGCGTACTCCATTCATTTAATTTCACAAGAGCGCGCAATGTTACACCACAAAAACAATATTTCTTTTAGTGAACAGGTGTGTTTGTACGGAACTTTCACAGTAGTTGTATTTTTATAGAATTACTACCATATGATTTGAAATCTTGCAATTTACAAACTTAATCAGTAATTAACTTTGTGTTTATTTCAACGACCACGGTTTGATGTTAAACTTCACAGCAGGAATCGATTCCGGTTAATAGCGAAATTGACGCGCACGTCAAATCAGAATATATCCGGACAGCATCTCGATTGATGCGATACAAATATTTTTCATGAGAAGAAAGATTAGAAATATTAAAATATAGCATTTTTAACTTCCCGAAGCAGAAGTTTATGTTTTATACTGTAGTTGACAACAATTGGTGAGAATTAATCAAAACTTGATCTTTCGACATGTGTGAAATTCCAATAACTAACAATTTTGCAAAATCAAATTTTGAAATTTTAAATACTTTGGTAACTTTTGAACTTTTTTGCAATAGTTGGTAGATTTTAAATCAAAATTGAAGATATATATTTCTAGTAGTTTCTTTGCTGAGCATATCTACTGATATCTAATTAGAATATCCCCTTATTGATGTAATATATTGTTAACAATCTCGGTTCATCGTTTTGTATAAACAGATCACAGAATAAAAACATTAAAGAAGAAAAAATGAATATAGATTTGTAAAAGTAAAAAAAGTAATGAAAATCATAAGATTTAAAATTTCCAGCAATTTTGGTAAATTTTCAATTATAGAAATTTGTGATATTTCTATATATGATATTCAAAATAAATATATCTTAAAAGTTTATAAAGGCTTAAGCATTCATAAGACTTTGAAACTTAAAATGTTGATAACCTATAATAAACGTTTACCTAAAAAATATTTGATAAATGTTAATATATCTCTCGAAAATCCGTTGAAAATTTTATTTAAATAAAAATTAATATGGATGCTAATTTGATTTTAATGTTACATTATTACCAAAAGTGTCACATTGGAAAAAATATAAAATACTAAAATAGAGACAAAAAGATACAATTTTTTTACTAATATATCAATATAGTTCTAATTACAATAACTAATTCAAATCATCAATTAACAAATAAAGTGAGGGCTTTTCAAATTAAAATTCGAATCGTTTTTTTTAGAATTTTATAGCTTAGCGACAAGTGAATCAAAATTTTGAGAATAACATTGTATTTGATTTTTTTCACAAATGAAAAAAATACAACGAAAATTGGATATATTATATAAAATAAGTATTTACTTACTTACGGAGAAGTACCAAGAAACTGGTTGTATAGAAACGGACAACATCTATTTTTCATACCATTAACTGGTAAGGGTTTGCTACCATTAAGGTTATTTTTTAATTATTTCAACCAATTTCTTGTATTTTATAACTTTATAATTCACATACATATAAACCTAAATTTTGCATCATTCTAGCATAAACGCCTGTTTTGTAATTTAAGAAATCGAATAACTTTTCATCCCGCTTTTAGTTAATGAATGCTTTTGATTAAGTTTTTTTAAATTATTGAAAAGCTTAAATTTGACAGCAAAAAATACTTATTTTTAATTAAGGGGTGTCCACTTCTAATATTTTTATATACTTTGAATTTTGAGACCAATTTTCTTTATTTTAATGCGAAAAAAATTACATATAAATCTAAGTCTTACCTTACAAATAATAGTTTTTCGTAATAGTTATTTTAGTAATCGATTCATCTTTCATACCGTTTTCAGTCAGTGAATGTTTTTCACTTAATTCTTATTCAGATTTTCTTGAGCTTATGAAAACTTAAATTTTACTTTAAAAACAACATGGTCTACCATATGCCGTTGCGCACAAACAGTACATAGTTCACCGACGCATCAATAAAAGATTTCTAGAAATATTTTTTATGACTAAACATTTGCCGGGCCAGATAGTATATATATATATATATATATATATATATATATATGATTTAGTAGTTAATTTTGATGTTGAAATATATGAGTGAGTATATATATATATATATATATATATATATATATATATATATATATGTATATTAGGGTGGTCCTTATTAGGGGCATTTTCGAATTTCCTTGCATCCAAGGGCTCAAATGGTTCCAAATTGATAAAGAACAATTCTCTATAAGTTTTAGCTCTTAATATTGTCTTTTAGATAGAGCGCAATTCAAACAAAGTTTTGTATGGAAACAGCGTAGAAAAATTTTCAAAAATTTTGCTGAGCGTCGAATTTACAAAAAAAAAAAAATAACACAAATTTTCACTTTTAATTCATTTGTTAAGGCTAAGTTATACCTAAAAAAATTTTTTTTTTAATTTTCAAAAAAAATTTCCATGTTATTTCCATGCGAAGCTTTGATTGAATTACGCATATAATATATACATACATAAATGTAGAAGAAAACAGCTACAAACTCTCATGCAAAATATAATTAATAATCATTGCACAAATGATTATCGCTCGTAAATTAGTTCTGTGCTAAAAATAAGACATACGATATAAATATTGCATTTCCTCCGCCGATGATAAATTATATTCAGTAGCACGCACAAAAACTAGAAAACGATATGGAAATCTCGTTATCTTTCTCGTGACAGTTCTCTCGATCCAATTCTCGTTTGCTCAGTGAAAAAGGTGATACAATTAATAACATTGACAACGTAATTTTATATCATCAAATTATAATAATAACTGTACATTTTAATTAATATCAGCGTTTTATAATTTTCAACGAGTTGCAAATCAATCTATTAGAGTACGTAGGTAAAAACTATCGACATATTTATCGAATCAGGCGTTCTTTTTTCTGCAAAACAGTAGATAATGCGGAAACGGTTATCATTTAGCAGACGACACGCGATAAGGCTGTCGATGTTTAAAAGATTATTAGTTTCTAAGGAAAAATACAGAGTCTGCATTTGCATATAGACTGAACATTTCAGGAACTGGTGTATGCAAAATACCAACATTGATAGGAATTTGGCAATAAATGTTACCTGCAGCGTAGTGGCTTTAAATTGGAAGTTAAGAAATGTTTACACGTTTGATAGTGTTTACAGGTTTTTACTGGATGACGTACGCGTGGGAGATCTTGAACGAAATGTAATAGTTCAATAGTTTTAGGCAAAAAGTAAGACGTGTTATAATAGATAACTGACCTGATTCGGAATTGCTATCAAAAGTTGGTGTTAGTGTATGTGCACTTTCTTATACCTCATTGCAATAAATATGTAAAGTTACAACATTCTATAGCAAAAATATCGGAGAAAGTTAAGTGTAGTAACAACTAGAATTTGGTATACTGACTAATTTATTTATAATAATTATTTAATTTATTAAAATATTGTGGAACAAATAACGTATACCAAATGTAGTATTGTTGGCACTTATTATATTAGTTTTATATTTTTCAATATTAATTTAAAATTTCATGAAAACTCGCATATATAGAATGTGAAGTACCTAATTTATTATTAAATTTGTAGTAGTTTTATGAAAAATAGAACTGAATGATGTATTGCTAGCTAACTATACTGATTATGAGATAGGTTCTAAAGGAGATATATGAAGTATGTTTGTTCGAACAAGTTTCCATTATTGCTTTAAAGGGCCAAAAGTAAGTTTTTTTGTTCGAGTTCTTTTAATAATAACTGTGACTTGTATACAGATAGATCACTTTGCTTGTTATTTTGTCGTAAGT
>NW_020538040.1:135477908-135642047 GCF_003426905.1 Ctenocephalides felis
TTTTTCAAAAAAAAAAATTAATAAAAAAAAAAAAAAATATAAAAAAAATTTTTTTTTTTCAAAAAAAAAGTAATTTTTTGACCAATTTATAGTTTCTCAAAAATCTAATTTTTCAAAGTAAATTTTTTCAAAATGTTAATCGTTTTTAAAAAAATAATAATTTTTGGTACGGGAAGTTCCAGCAATTTGCCTTTAGGCACGATGCCTTAATTGCCTTAAGACAGAATTCCACTTACAGCTAGTTAAACCGAGTATTTGGTGAGCTCGTAAAAGTTGAAATCTAATTTTGGCATAACGCTTATATATTTTTACTTTCTTAGCCAGCAAGAAAAATAATATGCACTCTAATCCTGAATAAAAACAGCAGAATATAAAATGTTTGTAAAATAAGTTCACTTCGATAACTTTCCAGTTTTTTTTTTATTAACACACATAAAAACCTTTTCGGAACAAGTAAGTAAAGAAATTTTATCGACATGGTACTCTATGCGTGATTGATTAGCACAGAAAAGAAAATAAATTTCATCTCATTATATATAAATATATGCTGAGCTTTCATATCTAAGAGTACACATTTGTAAATATAATGCGATTGAAGTTTTTGCTGAATTTCTAAGTAATTGTTCTAGAATATTCCATGTGAAATTTTCCTACAATTTACAAATAAAAAATCATTATAATGGTGAACGTCAATAAGAAGAGAAAAAATAAAAATACTTGGATATCACAAGATTTTTCTTATTTTTATGACAACCGGTTACATAGGATGTATTTCCTGAAACTTCTGCCGATTGAAAAGTTTAAAAAATATTGAAAAACTTGATTAGACGTCGTCATTAAATTTAAAACTGTTATTGCAATGAATGACTGGAATTGAAACAAGGAGACAAAGCACTGCAAATAAATAGTGTGAAACACAAGGCAAAGTTGTGCACTAAAAGTTTCGCAGCCTCTATTTACAAGTTTATATTTTACAAAAAAATCAACATTAGGCAATTGACTTAAGCCAAGTTGCATTAACTTCCCGATACGTATACATAATAAACTTAATAAAATTGATTACTTTATTTTATTTTGGAAATAAAATTTCGTTTTCACTAAAAAAAAAATCAAAGCGATTTCCAGCTGATGTCTTCTAAATATACTCATAATATCTGTAATTATATAAACAAAATAATTTGTTGAATACATTTCATTTCATACACTTCGTGTTCAAAAGATGTATTTTATTTATATGTGAGCCATTTTATTTATATGTAATCATATGTAATCAGTAGCTAGCTACCAAATATGGAACTACATATGCACGAAAAGCATAGATTCTGATTGGAATCGCTTAAGCGTGGGGTGTAATTCCACACATTTGTGAATTTGTTTAATTCGTTACGCTTATCGTAGGTTTATAATATTTAGGTATGTTATTTTAGACTGATAACTATAAAATTTATCGTTATACAAGTTTTATAAAAATGTAAAAAATAAATTACCGTTCAAGTTAATAAAATTAAATATAATGTATTAAAATAATTACATGATCAAGTTTACTTAAAATTATTGTAATTCCAAATCAGTAACTTTCGAAGAGTTATTAAATTTTAAAATCGGTTCAAGATTGTGAGTTGAAACGTGGATGAAAATATTACAGGTTTCTGATAATTAGAAAGAAACGGCTTGGCCGATCGTCTCACAAAACTGACATACGCTATTCTTATCGAGTTACATCGAATAGTTTTTGAAATTGGCCCAGCCGTTTTTGAGAAATCGTTGACGAAAGATAAAAAAATCGCTTACATACACACACATACTTATTCCGAATTTGGTCTCATTCGATGAGATGACTTGAAACGTCGAGATAACATAAAATTAGAAAATTTTAATTATTTGCTTGTATTTTATGCATTTTTTGCTTGCCATCCCACTGAAGACAAGACATATTGTTGTAAGCCCCTGGTGAAAGACGGTTGGTTTGTTTGTTTGAAAGTTGCTTTTACAAATGCTTTAATAGTATGTCAATATTAATCATATTTAATTATTGATTTATTTGTCTTAGTCAATACGCCATAGTTTTTAAAATAATGCAAATAATGCAGTTATTACTCAAGAATGACCCCGATACTATATTTGAGCAGATTAAACAACAAATTCAATCAGGTATAACAATTTGCACTATATTTTTTAAATTTTATGAACAGCAATCGGAACTTTTAATATTGTGTGTTGTATGATTGATGTAATTCTTTACATCCTGGCATTATAAAAAGACAACCCGTGGTATCCGTTTTTCTTGTGGTTAAATTGTTTTTATTTTTGTAATTATTTATTTGAACTTAAGGTTTCAATGTTGTGATAAATTAATTACTAACTAGGTAGCTTCATCTTAGATGACAACCCATACAGTTCTTCCATCTCTATGTGATAAATTTGATTACACTGCGCGAGACTATTTTTTTTCTGGAATGTTATGATGGTTTTCAAGTAATTTGAGGACGCTGATTCTGAATGCAGTAAAAAATTTGCTAACCGTTTTAGTTTTCGAGATATGCCAATACGCTAGTTTTACCTCAAATTACAACAAAAAATTCAACCAACTTCATTTTATGCCTTCAAAATGTGATTTTCGAGCATGGACTAACTGGTTTCGCCATGAGCTCCAACAATTGTTAGCCATCATGTGGGTGTCCAACCTTCCTTGATATCGCTCTTCCAAAGTCCTGATGTCTTGGTGGATACTCTCCCTGCTCTTCGCTAATATCTCCAAAATTTTCCAAAAACCGTTCTGAATAAGAGTGCGGGTGATGAATTCAAGTCAATTACATTGAATATATCAGTTTTTAATTCTTCCTGTCTTCTTTTTTGAAGTTGGTATCTGCATTCCTTACTTGGTAGGCGGAAGATATTGATATTCTAAGTTATTCGTCATTAGTATGGATAGGGGTTGTGTAGCTGGTCATAAGTAGACCATTCGTTTCTATTGCCTGAATTTATTTCATTGGTATTTACCACACAGAAGAAACAATTGTGGTGGTGATTTTGAGTTTTTTGCTAAATGACGAGGGCATTAAAATTATATCCTTTTTTTTTCTTTTGAATAATAATGTAAACACACTACGCAATTTTTCCACATAGTATGAAAAACCTCTTGTTTTATTTATTGCGTAACTCAGTTTGGAAGTTAAACTTATTAACCACAGATGCACAAAAAAACTATCTGAATTTTGCACACAGCCGATAAAACTTATTTATTCGTTAAACTGCAATAATCATAGCCAAATGACTAATTGGGGTAGTCCCCTTAAATTAAAAAACTGGAGCTGTTATGAAAAAACGAAAGGTATATTTAAAATCAGCTTGCAGTTAAAAGTAGATTTAGAGAAAAGGAAAATCGAAGAAAAAATTAAAAGTACCATTTTTGTCGCGCAGTGTTATTATTACAAGCTCTGTAAAATTAATGACTTAGTGCTGCAATGCCGGGTGAGGGCTATTAAAACTTGGAAACATATTGCTATCTACATTTTCAAGTTAAAACCGATGCCACTGCTGCTTGGGGGGCGTCCATTAATCACGTGAGCGAGTTTTTAATAATTTTTGGACTCCCCTCCTCCTTGGTGATACATGGTGATATTCAAAATTACCCCCCCCTCCCCCACCAAACATCACGTGTATTTTTAGGTACATGAAACAACTGTAAAATTTTTTTTTTTTTTTTGAAAATGTTTGAACTGTTTTAAAAAAAAATAGTTAAAAAATAAATACACATGATATCTTACTATACCCCTCCCTCCTCACGTGATATTTTGTAATTTTTTGTCTAACCCCCCCTGCCCCTAAAAACCTCACGTGATTAATGAACGCACCCTTGACAACAGTCTGTGCGAAGGGGCTAAAACCCGGAACTTATGATTCAGGTCCAATTGTCTAAGCCCAGATGTTTCTAATAGTGATGTTTTTTACTTCAAATCATTAGATCTATAATTTCATGTAAAAATTCATAATTTTAATATTTGTTCTCATCCGATGCGGAAATTGAACCAAAAAATTTATAATTGCAATGTCAAAGTTCTTACTACTTGAGCTACTATTTGCACTGAATTATTTTTGAAAATCGTATTGTAAGTGCTATTTTGTGACACATTATATGCATTAGAGTTTCTCTACAAGGCACAAAGGATCAAACGTGTTCGCCGTCCACCTGGCCAGGCCCGTAAGCCGTCGTCGTAACAATCTTTTATGCGTACGAAGCCGATAGAAGTATCATTTTGATTTATTTACGACATCGCATATAGCTTTCTATTATAGTTTTAACTGCTATTCATAATATACTGCAAAAAGATTTCCAGGCGAGAGCTGACAATGAGAATAACAACCGTGACCGGACATAATACTGGATGAGCTCTAAGTACCCGATTCGCAATAGTGTTTGTGCCACAGCTGCAATAACAAGTGCAGTACCCTCAGCGGTAATTCTTATTAGAACCTCGGGGCTTCCACGATACCATCTCATATTAACTTGATATGGATGCATGGAATTCAACGTTTTTTATTTCGATGATCGAATTTTTTATAATGGTCCATATATTATTGCACTGTCAAGTTCCCTACTTAGAAATATTTCTTTCAATTGCGGCAACGTAGAAGTGCAAGCACATATGAAGTACATATAACAAAATGTAGCTTAGTTGTCTAAGAATTTTGTTTCAAGAGAAAAACAAACTGCTGATAATACAGAAAAGATAGAGTCTTCCGTATTGCATTTATTCACCGCAAAAATACCTATACATAATTTGTGATAAATGGTTCAGATAGCTTTAACTATGCTTTATTTATTTATTTTATACAATTACTGTCTAGAAGGGTATTCAGTTATTCGGTGATTAATTATTGTGCAAAAAGATATTATAAAACCTTTATCAGTGATAGTCATTTTAAGTTAGAAGACAAATCATCGTCAAAGATTACCTCTGAACATTACTTAAATATATAATTTTTAGGGCACATCTTTAAACTCTTCACAATATTTCACAATTCTTATTAGAACCTCGGGGCTTCCACGATACCATCTCATATTAACTTGATATGGATGCATGGAATTCAACGTTTTTTATTTAGATGATCGAATTTTTTATAATGGTTCATATATTATTGCACTGTCAAGTTCCGTACTTAAAGTTATTTCTTCCAGTTGCGGCAACGTACGAGTACATATTACAAATGTAGCATAGTTGTCTAAGAATTTTGTTGCTACAGAAAAACAAACTGGTGATAAATACAGGAAAGCTCGAGACTTCCGTATTGCGTTTATTCATCGCAAAAGTATCCTTATATAACTTGTGATAAATCGTCCAGATGACTTTAACAATGATTAACTCTGAAAATTACTAAAATCAAAAATTTTGTTTACTTTTGCAAGAAATAATGATATGGTATTAATTTGGGCATTAAGAATAAATGTTAAGTTTTATTTTTATTAAAAAAACATGCTTTTAAATTCAATACCCGACCATTTAGCCATCTTCGACTAACCCCAATACTTCCATATAAAGATAGCCTCGTTTAGCGCTGTTTCGTATTACGCTCTACTTTGATGGAACGTAAGCGGGATATTACTGTATTTCGAATGCAGCATAGTTGTCTATTGTCTTATCTATTTGCTTCATGAAAGAACACTTTTATCTACTATTTAATGCCCATTAACTATGAAAATTACTAAATAATATATAATTTTTGAATCACATCATTATACTCAATATTTGTTCTTATCATAAGAATCAAATTAATATACAATCAATTTCTAGTGCAAAGTAATAATATAAACATTGGCAAAATGAAGGCAATATGAACATATTAGATAGAGATGCTAAATAGATATGTTTATTATCATAAGAGAATTCGCCTAAGTCAAATATATTAATAGCGTTCTAGAATTTTGGCAAACAATTTGTGAAGCACAATGTGCTAATCATCAGCCTGAATGTAAATATTGTATTAAGAGTTTTCATATAATGTTATTATGTGAAGTGGCCAGTTTTTATCTCATTCTATTCATATTACTTTAAATATAAAGTATGCAAACATGCTTTAAATATAAATTGATTACATTTGTGACAATTGGCGTGTTTAACATTATTCTTTTTGACCCTACATTTAAATAAAATACATTTTTTAGAATTAAAGGTTTTAAGAAAATTAATTTGATCTATTTTTGTACGATTACAGATATCATAAAATCTGTTACTGAATTTGAAATAATAATAGAATATCAGTTTAAATAGATTTTAGTGAAAGCCGAAACTTAACTTCCCGTAGGGTAAGTTATATTAATGGCCGAAAATCGAAAATAAAATTTTTGCAAGTTTTCACGTTTCTGAATATTTGGGCATACCTCAGAAAAAAGTAGATGTGTGTGTGTATGTGTAGAGACAAGTTTTCGTCAGCGGTTTCGGACATATGGATGAACCGATTTGAACCGATTTGAAAAATTCAAAAAGCAATTAATTTCTATTAATAGGGGGATGTGCTGATTAGTTTTTGGCAAAGGCAGGTTCAGCCATTTAGGTGATACGGAGCAAAGAGTGCATAAAATAGAAACCGTTGTAGAGAACTGTAGTACCCGATTTGAATGATTCAAAAATCATTCTGCTTGTGATGGCAAAATAATTGTTTAAGACAACAAAAAACTATTTTGATTTCAATTTTTTTTTTCAAAAAAAAAAATATTTCATTTTTTTCTTTCCAAAAAACTTTTTTTTTGTATATTAAAAACAATTCAGATTTTATTTTTAATTCTGGCTAAAGTTCTAAAACTCACTTATATACTTTAAATAAATAATTTTAAATTTGTAATTCAGTTTATATAATTCTTATAAATTATTAGAAAATGTTACTGTATTTATAATAATCTATTTTAAAACATTTAAGATTTCTCGAACATTTCGTTACAGTACAGGAAGTTCCAGCTATTTGCCTTTACGCACGATGCCATACACCACTAATAATAAAAGTTTTTCTAATAAATAGTAAATAGAAAATTTATCTAATTAGCTAAATTTTAATTCTTATTCATTGCCCTCTATTTGTACGTATCGGGAAATTCATGCAACTTACTTATCTGAAGGTAAAATGCCACCCACAACTAGTTAAAATAATAATTCTGCATTGGTATGAAGGAAATAATGTATTATTTTGGTTTTAATATATTTTAGTTTATATGTTCGGTCTTGATTGAACATATAAACTAGTCACTCAATATTTTAATTATTTGAAATATTCAATGTGACATCATTCACTTATATTTTATTAGAAAAAAATATTTTCTAATTGAGTTGTTAAATGATATTCTGAATTTTTATCAACATGAGATACGCATCATATCGTATATATCACTTCAAAATTTTAAAATTTATAGTTTAAAAGTTGATGGAACTTTTTATTTATGTGCAACACAGAAAAATTCCTAATTTAAAAAAAACTAACATATTAGTGCATTCCATGGAGCGTTTTGAGTTCATTTTGAAAATAGTAATAGTAGTTTTGCCACAGTAAAAAAACTTTTTTCTCTTCAATGTCTACACTAATATAATAGTGAGATAAATGTGCCAATCTTTTCTAGGCAGTACCTAAGATTTTCACGTTAAAAATTTCTCAAAAAAGTGGTAGCAAAATACTGATATGACTCTCAGCTGTCTTGTGTTTTCCTCGATATTTGCCAGAAAACCCTAGACAAAGGATGTACTGTGTTTTACTCGAAACACCCTCACACCCTTAGTTACATCGTTTTTTCTTTCCAACATCTGCACTAATAAAAAAGTGATTTCTATTTATATTTTTTTAGGCGCCTTCTAAGATATTCGCGTCAAAATCTTCTCAAAAAAGCCTAAGTGGTAGCAAAATACTGATATGCCCATCAGCCATCTGGCTACGAGTCTTTGCGTTTTCCTCGATTTTTGCCTGAAAACCCAAGACAGAGCATGCATAGTGTTTTACTCGAAACCTCCAACGAAGTATCGCTTCTATAAAACTATTATAACAGATCAAGTTTACATATGCAAACGAATATCACGAACTTATCTTTAACGGTAAGCGTGCAGTCGGTCCTTCCCATTCGATCGTACCGATGCGCCGCCCATGGGGAGCCCCCAGGTACGGAACAAATCGGCAACGAATAAATGACAGAAAAATCCCTGTTTGTTGTCAATATTGAAATACTATTCTGAAATTTAGTATTGCCAGAGTTTTATTAACTTCCCGATGGGTAAGTTATTGTAATCGTCTAAAAATCTAAATTGAATTTTTTTGAATATCTTCACGTTTTGAAGGTTTCTGAACATTTTGGCATACCTTATAAAAAATGGATGTTGTGTGTGTGTGTGTATGTATGTATGGATACAATTTTTTGGCCACCTTTTCGGGCGCACGGATCAACCGATTTGATTAGTTCAAAAAACATTCGATTCTTATTGACGGGGAGATGTAATTAGTTTTTGGCAAAGGCAATACAGCAGTCTTGGAGATACAGAGCAAAATAAGTGCAAAAATAGAAATCCAATTCGAATGATCCAAAAAACATTCGATTCGTAATGTTGGGGAGAAGTGGTGACTAGATTTTTAGTGGTGATAGTGATGAGTCAAGGCAGAAACAGCCGAATACTGTAAATTGACGCCTATTTCTACAAGGTGTATAAAGAGCAATAGAAACTGCCGAACGATAAACTGTATTAACTTACTTATAGATAGCTAAATATTGTTTAAAATGAAAATTAACATATTCAGAAATACCATAGAAAATGTATACTTTTAAAAATTTAGTGTTGCTATTATGGACCAATCACTTAAATTTTGAATATGTAGAGGTAATGATTTAACAAAATGTACTTCTAGACCTAAAAAAATGTATTTCTTTATACGAAAATTTTTAATTTTGGACCAGTAGAGTTTATACAAAAACCGACATTTTAGAAAACCGGTTTTTCAATCGTATTTTTTTAGATCCCGGTTTCAACCGGTTTCGAGTTTTTATGAAAGAAGTATTTTCTTGAATAAATTTATCAAAAAAATTTGAATGATTTAAACCAATTTTGGACTGAAATTGTTTACTATTCTATTTTATTGATAGTAATTTTTTTCATGCAATTTAGTAGAACGTAAAGATAACTAATGAAGTCAATAACAAATTATAATGATTTTTTTTAATAGTTTTTGATAGGGAAGTTCCAGCAATTCACCTTACAGTGTAAGGCTTACACCATGCCATTCACTACTATTTAAATATAAAGGTATAAATATTCTTAAAATAGTGAAACAAAGGACAGCTATCGGTTAGCAATATAGTTTTCATCAATCTGGTACATGTGGCTACATTCGTAAATTTAAAAAAAAAACATAAGGGTTATAAATACATTAAAAACCGGTATTTATATTAAAAAATTGGTTTTCGAATACCAGCTTTTGAAACCGGCTTCTAACAATTTCCGAACCCTATTGTGATAATAAACTTAAACTAAATTTAAACTTTTAGGACTATTTTATTAAAAATAATAGGGAGACATATGTCTACAAGTAGATTGATAGAGCTAATAAAACATTTTTTTCAGGTTCCTTGAAATTATAATTTTATAATCTTATAATTATAATTATATAATCTTTGATATATTTTGTGAAGATGAAAATTCTAAAAATATAATAAATGAAAAATTGAGTTTATTAAATTATATAAATGATAAAAGTTTTGATCAAATGGTTGATTTGAAACTAATGCACTTCAATTTTAGTATGTTCAGAGAAAAGGTCAATACTTTTCTTTTATGACTATATGAAATTTTATGATCCAACTGTATAAATCTTGAATTTGATCAATTTGATCAGAATATGTTCAATATATATTATAATGATTTTGGAGTAATACTTATTTCTGTACCTATTGACCGGTCTATTTCTAAATTTATATAAATGAACTATTTCAAGAACACCTTTCAAAGCAAAGTTTTGAAGAATATAATGTTTCATGTAATATTGGGTTTTAATAGAGAAATCAAATATTTGAAGAGGATTAAAATTACCGTCCTATAATTTTGATCGTGAATATCAATATTTATAAGCAACATTGTTGCATTTTGCAAAAAAAATATTATGTGCAGAAGTGTTGATAAAATAAAGTAAATATATGATATTTTACTCCCGTTAAACCACAGGCGTTATATTAAACATGCCTTAGAAACTTGTATATTGAACAGTTATTGTAGTTTCTAATTTGCACGATGTCAAAGAAGACGAACTATAGAATTGCTCCTTTACTCATAACAGTCCTCTGTAATGTTGCCATTATTTGCATGAGGTAACATTTCGCGCTGCGTCGGCTCAGAATATTTTAATTAGCAAAGCAACGCATTTCATCGAAGAAAGGCAAACATCAATTTGTCCGAGGAGAGCTGTAAAACCCGCGCACCGATATTATTGATCAGATGAATACTAACGGATACATTGTGAACCGTTACCATAATCGAATGCAAAGAAAACGCAGAGATTTGCATAGGAAGTTGCAACTCACTTTCCTCATCTTCGCAGAGCTCGGTCTTGAATAAAACTGCAACCACGAACTGTGCCACTAGGGATGTAAATTGGAAGAGACACATGGGCAAATTTCGACAAACTAGTGTTTTAATTAATTGATACATAGTTTCTTAATATAATTTTTTATAAGCATAGGTTTTATAATCATGTCAAAATTTGATATTTCTCAGAAAGGGGAGACTGGGTACGGTTGTGCCACAATTTTTTTTGGCCATAATTTTGTTTACGAGTTAGCTGGTAGAAATGTAAATGGTAATTTGAACATTTGTCTACATGGTCATCATGGTCTACATTGTCAAATACTGTTCTTAAACACGACGATTAGTCATAAAATCTAATCATACAAAAAAAGGGTCGGTGTTTGTAAATCACTACTAATGTTCAACTTACAGCAAAATAACTAAAAAGTAATCTATCTGTATACAATTAACAGTTACTTTACTTTACTTTACTTACTTTTGACACTTTAAAAGCAATGCGGTCTACAGATCATGTTAACCCCTTAACTTACAATGACGAGCATAGCCCCCGTACGATAATCGCAAGTATTGCAAAATATTTATCTATACGAGACTATAAAACACAAAATTATTTTTATTTTTGTGATAAACTGTATACTATGTGGGAAAATAGTCACGAACGCAATGCTAGCTTTTACAACTTTGGCCCAACATTTTTGAATCTAAATCGTAAGTTGAGGGGTTAATGTAAGGCACTGACTGAAAGCAGTGATGGAAAGTTATTGGAACAATCATCTTTCTCCCTTTGGACCCTATATTATTTTAAAATCAATATAGTTTAGAGTTTAGCTGTATTAACAGCTATCACTACCGTACCCACTGGCTAAGGGTAACAAATAAATGTTGAGAATTCGTATATACGACTATATAAATATATAATATATATGGACGTAATAAAAATGATTAACACAAAATGAGATCTAGTGAATTGTATTTAACCATTTGTCTAAAAGCGTCATCTATAGACGACTTCGTAGCTCCTGACATTTTGTTTACAAATGCCGCCTACAGACGACAACCACTGTTGCAAATTTTGCTTTAATATTCATCATACTGAGTTTAATTACGGAAAATTTCGATTTATTATAAGTGTTTTAAATTTCTAGAGTTTTAAATTTATTTTGTTTAGAAGTGTTTTAAATTTCTAGTTCCTAAATATATTTTTATCGATAATTAATCTGAAAAAAATGGTCGTAATATGTACTTTGGAGATTTATTGGCTTGTACAGCACAGTCACTTCTATGAAATAATATCGTTGTTATCTGGAAAATGTATTTTTTTCCAAACCTCTTTAAACCTCATAATATAACTAGCTTGATTTAACACAAACTTGGCAAACATTTCATAAAAGGAACCGATTCTGCCGCATAATAGACCAATGTTATGGCAAGGCTATGTTATGTAGAACTTTTCATACAAAATCGTTTCAATTATTGTCAAAAGGCATGTAGTTGCTGTGCGTTTTTCTCAGGTTATCAGATAGGAAACTTAATTTAGAAACCGCACCAATGTCAAAAAAAAAACGATCTTAGATAACAGGGTCTTTCTGACCCAGCTTCATGACCTACAATTAACGTTGCAGTTTGTGTAAAGCACACGAATGCATAGCAAATAATGAGATTTTGACAGTATTCAGTATAATTCATTAGCATAATGTATGCAAGTTGAAGAGTAACATGGCCTTGCCATAACATTGGTCTGTTATGCAGCAGAATAGGTTCCAAAGTTTTGATATGTATTGTTTTTTTTATTATTAGTATAATATACATAGATATTGTGCTTACTACTTTTTATTTCTATAAGTTCATTTTCAACAGAATAGTAAGACTTGCATAATATGTAGTAAATATTTGTAACTAATATTGCGCACCCACTCGACGGGATTTGAGTCAGAAGTCCCGGCTTCGATACTCGCTTCGAGCAGCCTAATGTCAAGCAGTATTGACAATATAGGATAGATTTTACTTGGAAATATAGAGAGCAATGTGGTTCCAAATAAAAATAGCCTTTACTGGGCGTTGCTGCATCAATAAAAAAATTCATCACTATTACAGAAATTGTAATAATAAAAATCACATAGAGATTGGACAACTTTTCGGGTTGCCATCTATAAAAAACCGACGTTGTTTGTAGGAATTTATCACAATAGTTTATAGAACAATTCAGTTCTGAATGCTGGTTAAATAGAATTAAAAAAAAAATACCCACACTTCATATCTATCATTGTCATTCGAGTAAGTATGATTGTAAGTAATTCATCAAAAGACGCAATCTGTTAATTTTCGATATAGCTGACTGATTATCGATATTTCTGAACATCAAATGCCCCAGTGCAATAAAACTTGCACTGTACAATTCAAACTGAGAGAGTATAACAAATCGGCACGTACAAAACCGCATTTTCTATAAAGTCATGTGAAACAAAGACATGATTGACGATTCGATTAACAATTCTGATATAAATAATATAATAATAATTAGACATGAGTTTTCTTTGATTATATTGTTATAGTGTTTAATTATAAAAGTCACTCGCATTATATAAGAAACCATATGATATACAGTTACTTTGACTATATTCTATTATGAACTCTTTCAATGATAATTATTTCTAATATTTTTCTGGAGCACTTATGATCAAAGGTGCTCAACTTTGAAGATTTTGTACTAATTGTCTTTATTCTTGAATTTGAAAACCCTAATTTTATCATGATAAATATATTGAATCGCGTGGTTATTACACACACAAATCGTTTAATACTTTCTGGGAAATTAGGGGGAAGTCCCCGCGTGACGGACACCTAATAGACCAAGAGCCAGTGAACCTTTTGAATAACGGTGTTCCTGTAAGGCTAAAAATTTTTGTACAGGTGATTCTTAACGTGCTAAGTACGAAAACGACGGTCTGGCAGGTTTTAGCCCTGCACATCATGGTCGTCCAGGCGTTTGAAAGTGTAAAAAACACCCGAAAATTAAACTTGTTCCTGTAAGGTTCAAATTTTTATACGATGTAATTTACTCATTGAGAAGTTCGAAAATCAGTCTGCCAGACCATTTCGACCTGCACAAGTACCTGCCAGACGAGCCGGAAAGTGAGCAAAAAATGCCCCAAAATAAACTTTGTCCTGTAAAGCTGAAATTTACATATGTGTTTATCTAAGCAATTCTAAAAAGGTTTGTGCAATTGCCAGACCATTCTGGCTAGCATAAGCCCTTGCCAGACGAGGGCAAAAATGCTATGGCGGGAGGCGAGTAATAGGCGTTGCGTGAAAACTTATAGCATAAATTACAAATTATGGTCAAAATAAATTTAATTAGTCACAATAAAATATATATTATCATGAATTAATCATCATTATCAGATATATCGCTAATTAATACTTCATCGTCATAAATTTCGGCATTGCTGACTTATCGTCTATAAAAAAAAAACAAATTTAAATATATTAATAATATAATAAATATAAAATATTACAAATTTAAAATTTTTAACATTACCGCCTATGTGTTGATCAGCTCTGTTTGCATCCTCCTCAGCAATACGAGAAGGATGTTGTGATATTATTTCAAAATTTGAAGAAGGAACGGTATATTCCACAAACTAATTGAAATCAAATATTTTTTTAATCAATATCCAGCCAGTATTTTGAGATTTAAGAATTATTGGTACTTTTAAATGACTATTTGAAAACTATATCTACTCGTGCAGCATGTGCTGCCGCTAAAATAGACATTATTTTTTCGAAATATTACCGAATGTTTTTGGTATATTTTTCATTGAATGCAGTAAATAAAGTCCATCGAAAACAACAGCATTATACCAAATTGTTTCGTTATCAGTTATATTTGCTTGTAAGACTTCAATCATTGCTGTTTTCGCGGTTTTATAGATAGTTCCATCTGCGTGGCAGTGACATTAAAACTAGTTGGTATTCGTATTTTGCCTTGAGGCAAGTTACATGAACTTCCCGACTTAATCAATAAAAAATAAATTAATTTATGAGTGATTAAGAGTATTCCGAGTGGATTTATTACACATAATTGAAAACGAACGAACACGTTAACTCGGAGTATTTTCTAAAAGCAAATATTCACAAATCAATAATTTTTATAATTGAAATAGTATTCGTAGGACTTTAATGGTTCAGTATGTTCATTAAGACCATGTACTCTATCGTTATACCAAGTAAATCGTCTAATTTTAATTTTAACAAATGTGAAAATAAAAATTCACAAAGTACTCATACTCATTTTTTCAATCTTTGATGAATTTTTAAAATTAAACTACTTGTCGTAATGCGGTAATATTTCACTAAGTTCTAGAAGACCATAATCAATATCATTCCCAACTAATATCTTTCGAACAGTTCTTGATTTTTTAAAATCGATTCAGTAGTATGAGCTTAAATGTGGATGAAAAGTTTAACACATTTTTCCAAATTACAAAGAAACGGCAGATCGTAGCACAAAACTGACAAACGATAGTTCTCATCGATGTACATCAAATGGCTTTTGAATTTTTGAAATCGGTTCCGGCGTTTTTGAGCAAACGTCGATAAAAGGTCTAATTTTGACAAATGCCAAAAAAGCGATATTAATTTTTGCAAATTTTGATGAATTTTTAAATCGGTCCAGTCGTTTTTTAGAAAACGTCGATTTACTTACGGAAAAAAATCTGTTCACTTTTTCCAAATTTGGTCTCATTCGATTCAGAATGGCTTGAAACGTCGAGAAAACATAAAATTAACCAATGGGATTTTTTGATGAAAACAAACTTCTTCGGGAAGCTAACAATTGTAATGAGATATGATAAGGTTTTTTGAAGATCAATATTATATTGGATTTATCGCGCCAACAGGTGACCAACCAAATCACGTTGAACACGAATTTCGTGAATTTTATTATTAGCTTTAATAGGTTTCTTTTTTTTTCTGAAAAAGAAAGTCATAATTTTTACCTGTGAAATTTTTTCTTCAAATCTGTTACCCTCCGTTAAACATTCAGAAATAAATGTTTCTTTCCAACTTTCACCTATTTTCAGAAAATTCAATTGATACTCAATAGAAGCCTGAATTGAAGTATTAATTAGCGATATATCTGATAATGATGATTAATTCATGATAATATATATTTTATTGTGACTAATTAAATTTATTTTGACCATAATTTGTAATTTATGCTATAAGTTTTCACGCAACGCCTATTACTCGCCTCCCGCCATAGCATTTTTGCCCTCGTCTGGCAAGGGCTTATGCTAGCCAGAATGGTCTGGCAATTGCACAAACCTTTTTAGAATTGCTTAGATAAACACATATGTAAATTTCAGCTTTACAGGACAAAGTTTATTTTGGGGCATTTTTTGCTCACTTTCCGGCTCGTCTGGCAGGTACTTGTGCAGGTCGAAATGGTCTGGCAGACTGATTTTCGAACTTCTCAATGAGTAAATTACATCGTATAAAAATTTGAACCTTACAGGAACAAGTTTAATTTTCGGGTGTTTTTTACACTTTCAAACGCCTGGACGACCATGATGTGCAGGGCTAAAACCTGCCAGACCGTCGTTTCCGTACTTAGCACGTTAAGAATCACCTGTACAAAATTTTTTAGCCTTACAGGAACACCGTTATTCAAAAGGTTCACTGGCTCTCAGTCTATAAGGTTATTTACAAATAAATAAGTCAAAAAATATTTTACGAAATGTTTATTAAATTATAAACTGATGGTAGATAAAGTTATAAATCAAACTTTATTAACAAAAACGCATCCTTTCTAAAAAATAATCAATACTATCAATTAAATATTGGTGACAAAATATAATTTTAGAAAGTGGCACCTAGTACCGGACATTTCAAAATAACCTGCATTGAACACGTATGTAGCCATCTCCATACTCTGGAAAGTCTGCACATGTGTGTTTGACAAATATTCTTTAATATTGCAAAAAAAAAATCACTATTTATCCACCCTTTTGGCTGAGCCACGTCAATGCCCTCAGCTGGAGCATTTATCATAAGATTTTCATTCTTTGACGAGGAAATACAAAAAATGGGGTATGTAGTGACCGTTAGCACTCATGCAGAGCAAAATTAAATAATCAGAATAAATTACGTCAATTCTCACAAAAATATCAATATGTTTATTGTCCTGCGCAAAGGGACGACTTAGTGTCCGGCGCTAAGGGACAGACATTTTTGTTCATTTGGTGGTATCAACTAAAATTGTTTAAAAGATCTAATTATATTCTACCATTTTACGGATAACAATCTAGTACTACTTTTATTTTCGCATACCACTTAAATGTACATGCATAAATATACTAGAATTACTTAATTGATATTTAGATATAGCAAGGGTTGCTCCCACCGTGGCCGTATGCGTCACAGGTGAGTCTTGGCGCGTGATCCTGCACCTGTGTGCCCCCCGCGCCCCTTTCACTTGTATTTTGAAATAAAAAGATTTATACTCGCTTAAATAATGCGTGTTAAATAGAGTGTCCGGCATTGAGGCCGTCCGGCGTTACGAGACTTCCCCCTAATTGAGATTGAAATATGGACAAAATGACACATTGGTCTTATTCAAAAATTGGCTAGTTTTAGCGACGAATCGGCCGATTTTGATGCAAAAAACATTCGATTTGTATTGATAAGGAGACGTGCTAATTAGTTTTTGGCAAAGGCAGGTCTAGCCGTTCCGAAGATACGGGGCAAAAAGAGCCGAAAACGGTTATTCAGTTTTTGAGAGAATGCAGCGTCCGATTTGAATAATTAAAAAACATGTTATTTGTACTGACTAAACGAAGAACTGTTTTAATTTTTAGGCAAGTCCAGTGGTTATGAACTCTCAATGCCATTTGGCGGTCTAAAATGTTTATTAGACATATGCACATCAAATTATCAGAAACTTTATAGAGATTTTAAATATATAAAATCTCGGTACACGGTATGTGTACACATTTTGTGTCAATTTTTTTGGGTTCCGTACCAAGATTTCAATTTTGAAGTCTATGTATATGGTTCTAAGGAATGTCCTCGACATTTTTGACAGTATGGTATAACCGACTTGTATGATTGACAAAACATTCGGTTTGTACTCGACTGCAAGGCGTTTTTGCAAAAGGCACGTGTCGAAGGTATGGAGCCGTTTCGGAGGAATGGAGCGCAAAGGTGTAAAAAATGTTGATTTGCAGTTTTTGCGAGAACGGATCATCCGATTTGATTAACTAACTAGCTGTAAGTGGAATTCTGTCTTGAGGCAATTATGGCATCGTGCCTTAAGGCAAATTGCTGGAACTTCCCGTACCGTAACGAAATGTTCGAGGAATACTGAATGTTTTCAAATAGATTATTATAAATATTGTAACATTGTGTAATATTTATAAGAATTATATAAACTGAATTGCAGAGTTGAAATTATTTGTAAAGTATATTAGAACTATAGTCAGAATTAAAAATTAAATCTGAAATATTTTCGATATACAAAAAACTAAAAAAAAAAAAAAAAAAAAAAAAAAAAAAAAAAAAAAAAAAAAAAAAAAAATGGAACAAAATTTTTTTTCCAAAATCAATTATTTTGTTAAGACAAGCTGAAAGTTCTTTCAATCATTTAAATCGGACGCTTAGTTCTCTCAAAAACTGCCATTTTTTACATATTTAGCTCCGTATCTTCAAAATGGCTGGGCCTGCCTTTGCCAAAAACTAATAAACACTTCTCCCAATCATTACTAATTGAATGTTTTTTACATCATTCAAATCGGATACTCCGTTCTCTCAAAAATTCGATTTCTATTTTCTGCACTCTTTGCTCCGTATCTCCGAAACGGCTGGACCTGCCTTTGCCAAAAACTAATCAGCTCTTTTCCCTATCAATAGGAATCGAATGTTTTTTGAACCATTCAAATCGGTTGATCCGTGCGCCCTGAAACGTGACTGGAAATTTGTATCCATACATACATACACACACACACACACACACACACACACACACACACACACACATCCATTTTTTCTGAGGTATGCCAAAACGTTCAGAAACCTTCAAAACGTCGAGAAATGTAAAAATTTTCAATTCCGATTTTCGGCCCATTACAATAACTTACCCTACGGGAAGTTAAAAAAATCAAAACTTCGAGTTTTTAAAATTTTTGAAAATTTTGAAAAAAATTCAAGGTTATCAAAAAAATCAAATTAAAAAAATGAACAAATTACCTGTAACATACACAAAAGTTGTTTGTAGAGAATACGCTTGTCATCCAATATAACAAGCACTTTTATAGTATGTACTTATAATAAATAATCTTTTTGAAATTATTTAAAACAATTATTGATTCTTTTCATTCCTCGAATGTTTAATTACGCTACGGGAAGTTCCAACAATTTGCCTTAAGGTACGATGCCATGCACCATTAGTTTACTTAAGATTTCTTGATACTACTGCAATATCCAGGAATGTACTACTACGCCTTCGGCACAATGTTATATACGACTAGTTTCCATAAAAATTGCACTCGATCTTACTTTTAAAAGAAGAAATACCGTTCCAGATAGATAGTCGAACGGATGCAATTACACCGAAGGGACAATATACGGTTTCGTTTGTGTACTTCGGATACGGAACCCTAAGGTCTAAGAACTATCAATTGTTGTCTTACTTAATAGTCCACTATACAAAGCAATGGGAGGACCCATAACATACTATTAGGGAATAGCATGAGTTCACTGATTGCTGCGTTAACATTACCTATAATGCTATATAATTTCGAATTAGTGCTAAATGTTTTACCGTTTGCTGGAACATGGATAACTGTATTCCGTTTTATTAAAAGCACTTATATTAGGCGCTTTATAAATATGTTGAAAATAGTTTACCACTTAAATAAGTCGTAAAATATAATCTTATCACAAGAGACTCATTTATAAACGTATTTATATACTTGTAACGATGTTGGTTGAGGTTATATATAGTATTATTGCTGGTGCACTTGAATTTAAAGCGATAATAGGAGAGACTGTGCTCGATTGTAAAGTCTCAACAAAAACTGAAGTACCGTAATATAAAAATGACAACTAATAGTGCATGGCATTGTGCCTCAAGGCGAATTGCTGCAATATCTCGTACCGAAAAATTGAATTTTTTAAAAAAAGCTTTATTTTTTTTTTGAAAACTTTGAAAAAATTAGATTTTCGAAAATTTGAATTTTTTGAAAAAAAGACTTGAAAAATTTGATTTTTTTTTATTTTCGAAATTTTTTTGAAAGTATTAACTTTTTTTTCCAAAGTAATTGCGCTTCTTAACTGAGATAGAATATCCAAGTCGCAGTCTAAACAAACATCGATACGGAACCCATAGCAATATAAAGAATTCATACATATTAATAAAATGTCTATAAAATATCTGATAATTTGATGTACATACGTCAATGATAATTTTTGACCGCCAAATAGCATTTTTTACTGTCTTTATTGAATCTTCGAAACCGCTAGACCTGCCTTTCCAAAAAATTAATTAGTTCTTCATTTCGTCAATTTAAATAAAACGTTTTTTAAACATTCAAATTGCTTCGTTCTCTTAAAAAGTGTAATTGCGATACAATCCTTGGTTCTATTTTTACACGAATTAAATCTAAGTTTAATTCTGACCACCTCAGGAACTTAGTAAAATGATAAAATGCTTTAATTGCGAACGTTTTTATATCGGCGAAACTAGCCAAAACCTGAGTAAACGCCTTCATTATTACAATAATAATTAAAAAAATACCAAACAATTCAAGACTATGTTAATCGAACATATAAATAATCTAAACCCCATAGATTTTTTTTCACCCAAAAGTTTTACATTTTAAAAAGAACGTAATTAAAATAAGATTTGCTGAGGGGTTGTTTTTGCAATAGCATAAGGACAGAGCCATAAACGATTTGACAACACGGCCCTGAATGAAACAAATGCGTGGTTCTAGTAAATAGCGTGTCTAAATTTGTTAAAAAAAGACAAAGTTCCATCGTTTTTCTTGAAACATTTGAACATGTGTTAAGAACTGCTTTAATAAAAAGGTGACATTTCTATCCTAGACTTCGAATATAGTTAATACATAGTTTTGACAACTTATTAAAAGTTATTCACGTTTATTTGTGTGATTTAGCATTTGTGATGTTAAAAAATATATATTATATCACTTTGCACATACACATACCATGGAGTAATAATGTTTTCATCTGTTATATTAGGATACAAAATTGTAGGTGTTTTTTATCATTATCATTGATTTTTTTATGAATTTTCTTACATATTAATTATTTTATATATATATATATATATATATATATATAGTTATCAACACAATACGACTAAAGTTTTTAGTTTTGTTTGAAAAGTCGATTGCAAATACATTCCAGAACAATACGTGTGAAAACTTAAGAGTAAATGCGTTACTTCCTTCTATTACTGCAAATCGATCACAGAATACATTATTGTTTGATTATCTTTTCAGCTGTAATTCCTTTTCGGGCTTGACTCAATTATGTTTATTAGAAAGTTTACAAATAGAAAGTTTTATCCTAGCGGCTGTTAGTTGAATATAAACAAAGTAATACACGTCTAATTCACGATGAAGATTAGTAGGTTTAAATCTTATGTAATTTAAATAGTAGAATTTGCAATCCTTTAGTTGAAAACTAAAAAATATGAGTAGGAAAAGTTCCAGTTTCGAAAAATTAAATGCGTATCCCAGAACTCAACGTCAATGGGGTGATAGTATTGACCTTAACTATCCTGAAAAAAATAGAAAAAAAAAGATCTCATGCTGTTTGGAAATTATGAGTCTTTAAGTCCGACCTAAAGCTTTGATGAAATTATGACTACTTTTCGGTTATTGTGGTTAATTTTCATTAATATTGTTTTTTTTTAAACTCTGGAAACATTACCGTGAATAATATTATAGGCGCGCAGTCAAAATAATAACGCAATTGCCCCAAGTTTACAAAAAATAGGACTTTTTGTTGAACTCCAAATTCAAAATTGGTCGACTTTTAGATGCCCACTCTTTGAGAAAAAAATGTATTTAAGGGTTTTGGGAAGTTTTATCGAAAGTTGGTGCATTAATTATGATTTTAAAATGACAATTTACTTGATAATTTTATTATTCAAAAAAAAGTAAAAGTAAAAACTGAAAAATACTGCCTGAATGACTAATACTGAATAATTGCTAACGCGCTGAAATGTTTTTGTTTCACATAAGCTCTTGATAAATTATTTGATAATTTTACTACAAAGTACATGTTTTTTCCAGAAAATCAAATTTGTTAATATTATATTTTCTATAAAATATCCTGGCTCATTTAATATCAAAATTAGAAGGAACCTACGAAATTTTGAAAATTCAAAAACTGTTAGAAAGTTACCAGTTGGAAATCGGGCTGATTATATTTTGGTAAAAATGGTCCGGGCCTTTTCTTCCTACAAAAAATTTACTTCACTTAGTAACCTAGGTCATGGTCTAACTAAATGAACCTCCTAAAAATTTAATTCCTACCATAAGTGGTTTAATTATAAGTATAGATTAGTGTTTGGAACAATTAGCCGTGCTCTTATGATCTGTGTTTATTCCGTCCTGTATTTTGCACCTATCAAAATTTTAAAACTTTTTAAATCCCAATTTATATTGATTAAGTCGATGATTTACACATATGTGGAAGTATATACAACTTGTCTTAAGACAAAATGTTATAACTTCCCGTAGGTTAAGTTATAGTAATCGGCCAAAAATCAAAAATGAAAATTTCTACATATCTTCACGTTCCAGAGATTTCTGAACACTTTGGCAAATCTTAGAAAAAATTGATGTGTGTGTGTGTGTTTTGTTTTGTGTGTACCCAATTTTTCGTCCACGATCTTGGGCGCAAGGTCGACCATTTTGAAATATTCAAAAAACCATTCTAATCCTACTAATGGGGAATGGTGCTGATTAGTTTTTGGCAAAGACAGGCTTCGGATACACAACAATATAATTTTTATTTCGTCCGAACAGCCCTAATATGAATATTTAAATATTGTTTTTATGAGGACTTTTTCATTAAATTCGTTCAATAGGCAGCTCAATAAATCAGGAAAAAAAAATTATATCTCGATAGCAATTCAAGTCTAAAGAAAAAAACTTGCGGCATTGATACTCTATAAATATCTTAACCCAACATTCCTTATGTCGAAGAAAACTGATTGAAAGTAAACTGTCGTTTTTCTCATTGTATAAATTCAAACAGATTTTAATTAGTTATCAATGATTTAATCGTGAGGTAATATATATATATATATATATATATATATATATATATATACATATGTGTGTGTATGTGTGTGTCCTCCGAAACGGTTTTATCGATTTTTATCAAATTTTATATGCGTATTTATTAGGTCTAAGAATTGGCTACTATCAATTTTTCATACGCCTAAGTGATACGGGTTGTTCACCCTTATTTTTTTAATTTTTTGACGAATTTTTCTGTTTTTATTTCTTGATAATGTTACATTAAAAGTACATACAACTAATCTATTTTCAAACCATTTTAGTAATTCAATCATTTTTCATCCCGCATTTAGTCATTGAGTATTTTTAACAATTTTAGTTGCGATTTTTGCGCTTAAATAAAAGTTCAAATCCTACCTTAAAAGTAATTTCTGGGGTTGTCCAATCTTAATACTTTTATAATTTTTGTTTTTTAACTTCCCAAAAAAAGAATTTTATGTTTTCATAAAAAACGATGAATTCATAGATTCATATTTATATCGTTGTTTGTTGTTGTTTGATGCGTCAGTTTAATAGTTAGATTTTGATAAACATGATCAACTAAATCATTTTCAGATTTTTCTTCACTGTTTAAAAATATAAGTTTCTGTTCTGAAACTTTACAACACGCCAGTAATGACTTACAGAAAACTAGTATTTTATTAAGTAATCTTTTGAATAGACTGTGCGAATTGACATATGAAAATTTATTGAAATAGTTTGTTGAAGAAGTACAAATAATTTGCAAAAAAGATGGATTGCAATAACTATTTTAAAGAACAAAAAAAGGAAGAGTTATTATGATGAGTTATCACAAGATGAGAGAATTTTAGACCCGAAATTTTATTTTAATATATACTATTGCTGTTTGGTTATATTAATTTCACAAAGCAAACAAAGATTTCAGAACCTTTGCAACGTAAGTAGTAACATTTGCCTTTTTGAAATCGAGAATTAATAAACGTTTCCGGAAAACTGTCGACTGAATTACTGTAAAGAAATATTGTAAAATATTTCATATGATCATGACCAATTGATAGTTCTAGAAATAGATTTGAATACATAAATCTAAGAAATTTATTTCATTAAGGTACAATGATGGACGCAATAGGCTTGCATCCAGTTTTCTCAACGAAATAACAGTATGCATTTTTTCTTGGCCCTTAATTACAATTTACAGTTAAAATCGCAACTGCTAATTTTTTTTAAATTAAAACTAATTAAAAATTACGTAAATACATTATGACATAAATGTATACCAGACCTGTAGACAGAAACTTTATAAAATTTAAAGATCACTAAATAAGTCAGTTTTTCAAAAAAAGGTAACGAGAGTGAAAATATATCTGGAATCATTTGTGAAAAATTCAGAAAATTAGGGGCCCCCAAACAAATTTTTATACGGGGCCCCGCCAAAGCACGCTACGCCCCTGGCACGATGCCATACACCCCACCCCATTAGTTTTGTAATTTATTTGTAAAGGTATTTGTTGGAACCAAAAATTACATCTAATATATAATTACCTTGACTCCAAAATTATGAAAAAAAAATATACAGAATTTTCAGGTTTGTTACAAACCTGTCGCAAACATAGCGATCGATGAACATTTATTTCCTACTAAAACTAGATGACAATTTACGTTGTACATGCCAAATAAGCCGGATTAATTTGGCATCAAATGTAAGAAGCAAATAATTTGTAAATGGTTTTCCATACTTGGGCATGTATGAAATCCTAGGATCAAACATTTCCTTGAGCGAAATTTTAGTAGCTAAGCTTGCAGAGCTTTCACATTTAAGCTGTAAACGAAATATTAATTACTATGTGAAAATCCGAGTCAGCCTTGATCAGACATCATAAAAACGATAGATTGTCATGACATGCCGATTATTATAAATGATCCGATTTTAATACAGTTTAATACTTTTATCGAGAGTTTGTTTTTAATTAATAAATTCCTACAACTATCATTTCATTTGCAAAAGAAAGAAGGGAACTACTTTAATTGGCACTATTCGAGTGCCAATACGTCCAAATCGAAACAAAATACCGTAAATTACGAAGCATAAAAATTAAAATAAAATTGCAATTTTGTTCCATGAACACTAATTTATTATAATAGCACCAAGTATGGCGTTGATGTAATAGACCAAATGGTAAAAAATGTTTTTCATGAATTTGATAACCAATATTTTATTAACCTCCCGTAGGGTAAGTTATAGTAGTCGAAAAAAAATCGAAAATGACAATTTTTATATATCTTTACGTTTAAGAGGTTTCTGAATATTTTGGCATACCTTAGAAAAAATGAATGTATGTGTGTGTGTGTGTGCGTGTGTGTATGTGTGTGCGGATACAAACTTTTGTCGACGATTTCGAGAACACGGATGAAGCGATTTGAATAATTCAAAAAACATTTGATTTGTATTGATAAGGAGACGTGTTGATTAGTTTTTGGCGAAGGCAGGTCTAGCCGTTCCAAAGATATGAGGCAAAAAGTGACAAAAACGGTAACTCAGTTTTTAAGAGAACGGAGCGTCCGATTTGAATAATTCAAAAAACCTTTTTATTTGTATTAACAAGATGAAGAACTGATCAAATTTTCATGAAGGCAGGTCTATCGGTTTCGAAGATCTAGTGGAAAAAAATGCCATCTGGCGGTCAAAAATGATCATTAGACATATGCACATCAAATTATTAGATATTCTATAGATATTTTAACAATAAGTATAAATTTTGTTTACATTCCTATGGGTTCCGTACCAATGCTTATCCGTTAGACGGCGGCGCGGCGCTAACGCACTTCGATATTTCGTCTCTATGCAGTTAAGGCAGTACGATTGCTTTGAAAAAAAAGTTCAAAATTTCCAAAATATTTCAAAATACATTTTTCATCAAAAAGTCTTTTTTTTTTAAAAAAAAGTAAATTTTTGTCAAAAATTTATAGTTTCTCAAAAATCTAATGTTAATCTTTAAAAAAAAAAATGGTACGGGAAGTTCCGGCAATTTGCCTTAACACGATGCCATGCGCCCCACTAGTTTAAATTGGCTTAAAACTATATTTTTTTAAAGAACTCCCATCTTCTTAGATGAGTCAAATTGGCTCACTTTAGTAAAAATAGGTATATAACCAACATCTGCAAATCTAGTGTTAAACAGTGTAAATTTCACTTGCAATCAAACAATTAGACATTTCACTTGCAATCCTTGGTATCAATGACCAAGAACATTCGGCTTGTTAACACATATGTGAATATGCGCTATTTAATATAAAATGAAATTCCTTACCCGACTGATTAATCGTTATTACGCAAAAATATTTCGCGTTCTATCTACATAACGGATATGTCAATAATCCAATGCACCCTATCTAATATGGCTCATGGCTGGGATCGTGCATGAGCATTTGTCTAGTTCTAGTACGAAGATTGGCATTTTCTCATCGCTTCCTGTTATGTTTTGTTACAGTTAACGTGCTTAGTGAAGGCGACCAACAAAAAGAGGACAATCCCGATTATCGTCCGCGTGTCTGATGTGAACGACAACGCTCCTGCGTTCGTGAACACGCCGTACGAGACTACGGTACCCGAGGTAAGTGATCATATTTACTAGAAGTAGACCGATGCAAAATTCAACTAACATGTCAATAAATTCCAATTGAGATGAAAAATTCTAACATCAACCATCAAATAAGCACCTGGGTGCACCCCTCTTGCCGGCTATGCCTAACAAGGAGAACCTCAGTTTTACTCTTCTGGAAATTTCATGAAACTTAGCATGTTGATAGAGTTGATAGTCGAATCAAACCCCATAAAATATATTTATTTATTTTTTATTTATTTATTCATAAGCAAACCGTAATCAATAATAATAGATTATTTCAGACTCTTGTCAAGCTTATTCATAATTAATATTAAAAGGATAGTCATTTTATAAAAATCATAGTAGCTGCACGAATTTCGCTTCTGAAAAAAAGAAATGAAAAATGCATTCAGACATTAAATACAATGTTCATCATCAAGTTCATCATATTAAAGTCTATTTGACTACGAGTCAAACTCAAAATTCTTGCACAAGGTTGAAAGTTATACTCATTTAAAACCGTAAAAATTTAAATTAGCAAAAAAAAAACATGGTTGTACAGGCGATCAAATGGTCAGACTACATAGCAGTGGCGTAACTATAGGGTGGCGTGGGTGGCAAAATGCCACGGGCCCCCGACCTAAGGGGGCCCCGGCCCAGGAAACCGCGGACTACGAAATAAATTTTTACATTGTACATAAATTTTATTTTACCTGAAACTTATATTTTATATTTTTTTAAGTACAAAGTCGGAGTTAATTATTCAACCGAGCTTGCATCGAACTTACATTCGGCCGAATATTTAGTTACTTAAAACCAAAGCAGTCGCCGCCGCACAGCGAAAGTATTGTGTCTTATCTTTTATGCCATAAAGATGGATCTGCTTTGGAAAATCTTTAGTTTATATAATATGATATCCAGAATTAATTAATGAATTTATTATTGTATATATATATAATAATTTATACTTTATTGACTTTAAAAAAAAAAAGACGAACACGTGAAGAACTCTTTTCTCAATATCAGGGGCGTAGCGTGCCTTCGCGGGGCCTCGTATCAAAATTTGTTTGGGGGCCCCCTTAAAAAGAAATTTTTTATCGCCAAATATAAAAATACAAAAAATTAGAAGAATAGTTATTTATCATTCTAATTATTTTTCTATCTAATTTCCTATAATTTTTTTTCAGAAAACTGAATTATAAAGCGATCTTCAGATTTTCTAAAGTTTCTGTCTTTAGGAACAATAGTGACAGGACTGGTAGACTTTTCTGTCCAAAATTTTCACATATTTTTTTTTTAGTTTTAATTTTGAATATCATCATATTCGTTGAAATTTTTACTATTACCTACTTACGACCAGGTTGATAAACTAAGATTTCGTTTGGAGTACAAAGGAAAGAATTTTTATTATATGTGTTTCATACATCCCAAATAACTAATTATTCTATAAAGTGCAATAATTGCTCAGTAATAAATTCCAGAGCACCAAATTAAGAAAATGTGCAAACCACATTATTTTTTCAGAACATTTACAACATGCACTAACTGATTGAAAAAATATCATCAGTCATATAAGACTATCTCCATAATTAGAACCATGTGATCAGCGTTATATTTAAGTGGAATGATCTCTGTAATTATTCTCATATACCTTTTTTTATTCACTTCCAAGTAAAACCGCAAGTTTTATGGCTATGTAGCGAATGGCACTAAACTCGGACATGGCAAATCTGCAAATGACAACAATGACGAATGGTTTGGCCGCATGAGTTCGCGTATTTTTGCATTAAAAGTAAAGCCGCTCCCAATGAAAAAGACAATAGAACTGAGGAAATCGATTAGTCCTTATTGAAATATCGATATCATTATCGGAAATCGGAATCGAACTCTATCTCTTTCTGATAAATTGCTCAATTCAGGCAATGTTGATCGCCATATAAATATTTGCTATAATTAATTATTATATATATATATATATATATATATATATATATATATACAGATATGTAATATTAACTTAATGATCGTATGAATGAAAAGTAAAATCATTATTGAATACTTGCAGACTTGAATAAGTTTGATCACAAAAATTTGCAAGAAAATTTGTTCGAAATAATATTTTGTTATATTAAATAAAAAAAATCTGATCAACAAATAGCTATTTTTTTATATTCGTTACAAAATCTTAATCAATAAAGACTAAAATTTAAAATAAAATCTTTCATTGTGCAAAACTGGCGCAGAATCTTTCATTGGAGGAAAATTTAAAATACTTATAGCAGCGTGGGCCATCAATATCTCAAAAACAAGGAAAGTTAAGGATTTTTTAAACAACATTGTTTAAAAGTAGAGGGAAAAAGATATGTAATCAGCTATTGCCTCAAATCAAGCAATGTCGCTATCAGGAGATAAACGGCTATATTTGAAGTTCTATATAAAAGTATTTCCTTTCGTTATAATTTTTTTTAGTTGTGAGCACTGTTGTTTAGTTTACGAGACCTCAAAATAATTTATAAATTAACGTTATTCAATTGTCTTATAAGACGTATTGTTAATTTTAAGTTAGATTTAACAGGTTTTTTATATAACCTCTTTATAATAGCTTTTGCATGTGGGTTACGTAAAAAGTACCAAATTAACCTTTATCCTGAACAAAGGTGTTATCAATAAAAAATAGTTAATAAAAAGTATATTAAGTTAAAAAAGCAATTCCAGAAAAGATGAATAAATAGTTATTTTAACTCTGCGGATGAATATTTCTAATAAAATACAAGATCAAGGTTATATACAATGTATACTCTGTAAAAATTGTAGCAATCAATTGTATATTTTGCATTGGTTGAACAATGTAGCTATTGATTTGTAAAATCCCTTTAAAATTAAAACAAAGACATTGGACCTGTTTGCACCCTGGCCGTTCCATTTTACCCCGCCTTTGGAATAAAAAGGAACAGATGACAAATTTTTGAAAAACCATTTAATTTGTACAATGAGAAATTATCTGGGAGTTTTACTGAACGTAGTCAGATAGTTGTGTGTTAAATATGTGTTATTTGTTGTGATATAAATAATTGGTTTGGTTTTTACAATACAATTGCTGAAAGTTGGAATTGGACCTTTGTGCCCAGCTCTAACCTATTACTTTTTTGTTTCTGCATAAAATTTACAGTTAAATGACATAAGATAAATAAATCACAATAGTAGAAGTAGCCGGTGTTACTTCTACTTCACAAATATGTGTATATAAATTAATTATTTTTAAAAATAAAATTAAAATTTACTTTCGTGAAAATTAACTCTTTGAGGACGGGACTTTTGTAGTAAACCGTCCCTTGGTCATTTAAAATTGCCAACCCATATTAATGGAACTCAAATTCTTGCATTCCAACTCAAATTCTGGTCATATGTTATATTTATATACACATATTTTCCACATGATTGATAAAATATTTATTTGTTTCTTAACTATTCGGTTTGGTTTATTAACATTGAGTTTTTTGCCCATCGACGTATATTTAGGTGTGACACATATATAAGCAATAACTGCTTTTTCCAAACACATATTCGGCCAATTTGATGATTTGCGTAAAACGCATATATGCGCGGTTGAACATATCCTATAAGCATATTTAATGTACAGACACAAAGAATAATTTTTAACTTCCCGTAGGGCAAGTTATAGTAATCGCAAACTTGCTGTAAGTGGAATTCTGTCTTTAGGCAATTAGGGCATCGTGCCTTAAGGCAAATTGCTGGAACTTCCCGTACCGCAATTCAAAATTTGAGTAATTAAAAATAATCAATAATAATCAATAAAAGTTATTGATCAATGATTTGAAACTTTTAATAGAATTTCCAATCATATTGAACCATATTCGAAACCATATTCGAACCATATTCGAACCATCATGTTTTTGCACATGATACCGTGTTGAAATAAAAACGTAATTTCTGAAATATATTATAATTAATTAATAATATATTATATATATATATATATATATATATATATCATATATTAATTATTAATATATAATAATTAAATAATACAATAATCAAATAATTCAAAAAAAATATTTTTGCATTAGCATTTCCCAATAAATTAATTTAAACAAATGAGACTGCTTATATTTTAATTAAAATGTGACTATAAATAATTAATTACTTTTTATTCGTCAAATTTTACTTAAAATTTGAAATGTTTACTTAAAATGATATAATTTTCATGAAGTACAAAGAAAATGAAGAATAAATAGAAATATATATACTGCGGAATATTGAAAACTATTCGTATTCATACTGAAATTTTATTAACTTCCCATAGGGCAAGTTATAGTAATCGCAAAAAAATAGAAAATGAAAATTTTTGCATTTCTCGACGTTTCAAAGGTTTCTGAATATTTTGGCATACCTTAGAAAAAATGGATGTGTGTGTGTGTGTGTGTGTGTGTGTGTGTGTGTGTGTGTGTGCGTGCGCGCGCGTGTGTGTGTGTGTGCGCGTGTATGTGCGCGGATACAAATTTTCGTCGACGATTTCGGGAACACCGATAATCCGATTTGAATAATTCGAAAAACATTTGATTTGTATTGATAAGGAGACGTGCTGATTAGTTTTTGGCGCAGTCAGGTCTAGCCGTTCCGAAGATACGGGGCAAAAAGTGCCGAAAACGGTAACTCAGTTTTTAAGAGAACGGAGCGTCCGATTTCAATAATTCAAAAAACATTTTATTTGTATTGACTGAATGAAGAACTGATCAAATTTTCATAAAGGCAGGTCTAGCGATTTCGGAGATCTAATAAAAAAAAGTAAAAAAAAATGCCATTTGGCGGTCAAAAATGATCATTAGACATATGCACATCAAATTATCAGATATTTTATAGAGATTTTAACAATAAGTATAATTTTGGTTTACATTGCTATGGGTTCCGTACCAATGTTTACGCGTTAGACGTCGACGCGGCGCTTACGCGGTTTGATATTTCGTCTTTATGCAGTTAAAGCAGTACGATTGCTTTGAAAAAAAGTTTAGATCTTTCAAAATATTTCAAAATAAATTTTTCTTCAAAAAGTATTTTTTTTTAAAAAAAGTAATATTTTGTCAAATGTCTCAAAAATTTAATTTTTTCAAAAATGTTGATCTTTTAAAAAAAAAAAAAAAAATTTGGTACGGGAAGTTCCAGCAATGTGCCTTAAGGCTAGATGCGATGCGCCCCACTAGTCTTTAGCTATTTCAGCAGAAATGCGTGAACCCTGTATTGGTAATTACTCCCACAATACTACTGGTTTATTCTTCAATTACTAAATTCAAAATTGATTTTAAACGTGTGGCGTTACAAACGTTATGTCATTGTCTTAACATCATCGTCGGCTAGACATAACGATGCGTCATTACGGTATTAAGCGGAAAAGTAGATAAAATCTTTCGGATCGGGAGCAGTTTAAACAGCGTCGGACAATGGCTGAGAATTTTCACACGGGCAGCGTTTCTCCAAGTGTCCTGAACGACGCCGGTCCGGTCACGACGCTAACATTACGGAAATTACAAGATCAGATCGCCCTTCGCTCTTTTCCGTATTTCGAATTATAATTATTACCGTATCGTTTAGATGATTTGTGTTCAAATTAATTATATAAGATATTATCAATGAGGCAGTCATTAATTTTAGTAAATAAGATATATATGAGCTTGATAAATTTGCCTTAAGGCAAATTACTGGAACTGTAATGAAATATAGGATATTAACTTTCCACGAGATTTATGCGTATTTTGCCGCCGGAGTGGCGGCATCCGAATGGACAAGGTTAAATGTTTTTATTACATAGTATTACAAATACTGTAACTTTCATTATTCGTATTTTGTAGGCAAAATATAAGAGCTTACAAATTGAACGATGACGTTTATATAAGTTTGCATGGAAAGTAAATAAACAAAACTTAATGAAGCGAAGTTAGAATAAAGGATCTGATCTCAAACTTCGAAAAATTATATAAACTGAAGTGCAAAGTTAAAATTATTTATTTGAAGTATATAAGTGAGTTTTAGAACTTTAGCTAGAATTAGAAGTAAAATATGAATTATTTTCGAAATTCAAAAAAAAGTTGGAAAAAAAAATTAAATAAAAAAAATCTTTTTCCAAAAGCAATTATTTTTTCAACACAAGCAGAAAGTTGTTTGAATGATATTCCAATCGGATGCTTATTTTTTCCAAAAACTGCCATTTTGTGCACATTTATAGCTCCGTATCTCCGAAACGGAGCTGGACCTGCCTTTGCCAAAAAATAGTTATCACTTCTCCTCATCATTGCGAATTGAATGTTTTTGGATCATTCAAATCGGATGCTCCGTTCTTTCAGAAACTTTCAGAAACTCGATTTCTATTTTTTAGAAACGGCTGGTCCTGCCTTTGCCAAAAACTAATCAGCACCTCTACATAGTATATAATTACAATCATTAACATATTGTAAGATAGATCAGTGGATCCTATCTTATTTTAACACTTATATTGTATTTTTTTAGTTGCTAAATGAATCTATTACAAAAAAATAATTTAGGTATATACGTGAGCTTGAAAACTTTAGTCAGAATTAAAATTAGAATCCAAATTATTTTCGATATAACAAAAAAAATGTTTATAAATTAAAAAAAATGTTTGCTTTCCCCAAAAACAATCGTTTCGTCAATACAAGCGAAAGGTTTTTTAAATGCTCATTCTCTCAAAAACTACCATCATATTTACCAATACCTTACATACCAAAATATGTAATGCATGAAAACTCTCTTCTACTCATTGCAACTTTCAAAAACGCTTCAAAACGAAAAATTATCGACCAAAAATCGAAAATGAAAATTTTTGCATATCTTCACGTTTCAGAGGTTTCACATCAATTTGCCATGCCATAGGAAAAATTGACATATGTGTGTTTTGTGTGTCTAATTTTTCTTCCACGATTTCGAATTCCTAATGATGAAGAGACATGATTAGTTTTGGCAAAAATAGTCAAAGACAGTCGTTTCGGAGATATGGAGCATAGAGTGCAAAAAAAAAATACAAATTAAGTTTCTGAGGGAACAGACTATCCGATTTGAATAATCCAAAAATCATTCAATTTGTAATGATGGGGAGAAGTGGTGATTAGTTTTTCGGAAAGGCTGGTCAGACCACTTCGGAGATACGTGGCAAATATTAAAACAATGGCAGTTTTTGAGAGAAACTAAGCATCCGGTTTGAATAATTCAAAAAACTTTCTGCTTGTGTTGACAGAACGATGGTTTTTGGTGAAAGAAAACAACTTTTTTATTTCAAAATTTAATTTTTTTTTTTAATTTCCAAAAATTTTTTGAATATCGAAAATAATGCGGATTTTAATTTCAATACTAGCTGAAGTTCTAAAGCTCACTTATATACTTCTTCACTTATACACCTATATTAATAATTTTAACTTTGCGATTCAGTTTGTATAATTCTTATAAATATTACACAATTTCCCTTCATTTTGAATATGATTGAGTTTTATTTATTTACTTTGTATATAAACATATTTAAACGTTGTCTTGCAATAAATTAGCTCTTATATTTTGTATATGACACACGAATAATGAAAGCTAAATCATTTATAATAATTTATTTGAAAACATTTAATATTTCTCGAATATTTCATTACTGTATGGTAAGTTCCAGGAATTTGCCTTAAGGCCACCATATACCACTAGTTTATTTATATAAGCATGTGTCCATAATATTCAAAGACATCTGCATGATTGTGCAATTCGAATTCGATGTCAAAAACAAAATGAGCTCATGTAAAAATATTTGAAATCAATTATACAGCAATCTTGTTTTATGTTCAAGTAACATAGCATGTAATAAAATTTGTAATTCGAAAAAAGTTCTTATTGTGTTTCATTTGCTTCTTTCGAAGAACCTCTTCGCTTGTAACATAAGATAATCAGTTTGAGTATTTATGATCTTACAACAATATTTCTGTTGTTTCATACCATCGATTGTATATTATATTATCGTTGAGAGCTAATGCGTTAAAGGCAATTTCAAAATGATTTCATTTGGTTGCATGCCCATAGGCACATCCTTCTCGATCGGAATCGTCGCACGACGCTCGTAAATAGATACGTCGAGGGCTACAGGAGACCTATGTTTATGCATTTAGGAAAATGATAGGGAAGCCAAGGATGCGTTTTATAGTTTTATTCCTAAACGATCCCGACAGATATCTATTATTGCTATTCTGTTTATTTATAGAGTTGTAAAACTTTGAACTTGCCATTTGTAATGATCTTAACTTTTTTGTCAAATGTATTCACAAATTTGATCTTTTAATTGAAAATTCGAAATTTGATGGTCAAAATTAACGAAATTAAGAACTTATTAACTATTCGTATGGCAATAATTTTTGCATATCGTTTAGTTTAAAAGGATTCTAATCATTTTGACATACTTTAGCAAAAATGCATGTGTGTGAGTATATGTGTGTTGGTGTGTATGTACGGATACAAATTTTCGTCTACGATTTCGAGAGAATGAATCAACCGATTTGTATGATTCAAACAACATTTCATTGCTTTTGACATTGAGACGTGTTGATTTGTTTCTACCAAAGGCAGATCCAGCCATTTCGAAGATACGAAAGTAAAACAAATGGCAATTTTGACCGAACGAGTCATCCGATTTGAATGATTTAACATAATTTATTTATTTATTTAGTTATTTTTTAAATATATAGCCTACAGATTTCTTCCAAGAGGATTTAAAAATACAATTATTTTACATTATGGATAACAATTAACCTATATAGAAAATTACAATATATAGTAAAATTAATAATGCGCTTAACATAAAGTTACATATAATACAGAATGTAACAATATTATTTATTTACAGAAAAAGATAAAATAATGAAAGGAATTTGAAAAAAGGTTAACTAATAATAACTATGATGCTGGAACGTAAATCCAGCGGTTTCGAGAGATACACATAAAAGATGTAAAAAGTACCATTTCGCTGTCAGAATGATCATTGGGCATATCGATATCTAATTATTAGATATTTTGAGGGAAAATGGGTACGCTTGTGCCTTTTTTTATAAGTCATAATATTGTAAATTAACCAGTTATCTGGGAGTAAAGTAAATTAAATGGTAATCTGAATATTTGTCTACGTGGAGATACTAAAATACTGTTCTTAAATACGATGTATTAGTCATAAATTTGTACGAGTGATTAAATTGTACCAGAAAAGGGTGAGTGTCACAACCATCCACTCGCCAGGGACGACATGTAGAAATAAATATTTAAACAAAGCTCATAAATAAAATATAACAACTAGCTGTAAGTGTAATTCTGTCTTAAGGCAAATAAGGCTGGAACTTCCCGTACCGCAATTCAAAATTCGAGTAATTAAAAATAATCAATAATAATCAATAAAAGTTGATCAATGATTTGAAACTTTTAATAGAATTTCGAACCATATTAAATCATTCTATTTTAAATCATTTATTCTAAAATATTTTGGAAATTCTGAACTTTTTTTCCAAGCAATCGTACTGCATTAACTGCATAAAGACGAAATATCGAAGCGCGTAAGCGCCACGTCGCCGTCTAACGCGTAAACATTGGTACGGAACCCATAGGAATGTAAGCAAAATGTATACTTATTGTAAAAATCTCTATAAAATATCTTATTATTTGATGTGCATATGCCTAATGTTTATTTTTGACCACCAAATCGCTCATTTTTTTACTTTTTCCTCCATATCTCCGAAGTCGGTGCACCTGCCTTTCCAAAAATTTGAACAGGTCTTCACTCAGTTAATACAAAAAAAAATGTTTTTTGAATTATTAAAATCGGACGATCCGTTCTCTTAAAAACTGAGTTACCGTTTTTGGCACTTTTTGCCCCGTATCTTCGGAACGGCTAGACCTGCCTTTGCCAAAAACTAATCAGCACGTCTCCTTATCAATACGAATGTTTTTTGATTTATTCAAATCTCTTCATCTGTGTTCCCGAAATCGTCGACGAAAATTTGTATCCGAACACACACACACGCACACACACATACATCCATTTTTTTCTAAGGTAAGCCAAAATGTTCAGAAGGTTTTGAAATGTAAAGATATATAAAAATTTTTATTTTCGATTTTTTTGCGATTACTATATAACTTGCCCTATGGGAAGTTAATAAATAACAAAACAAAGTTAAAAAAACATTTTGATTTTTTTTTTCTTACATTGACTTGTTCTTTTCCTTTCTCTTTTGTATTTTGTCTTAGTCAAGTTAGATTATTTGTAACTGTTTAATACCCAAATTCACAAATAATAATTCACCCAAAAAGTCAAGAATTATATGTCACAACCGTCACAAACTTTTAAAAACAAATCATCATTATTACTGAGCTAAATTATCTAATTGTAAGCAAAAACTAATAACTGGTAAATAACTACTGAAGTGATCTATCTGTATACAATCAACTGCTATGATTAAAAAATTCGCAGTTTCCAGATCATGTTAATGTAAGGCCCTGACTGAAAGCAATAATAAAAACTTGTTTGAACAATCATTTTTCATTTTGCTCACTTTGGTCCCTATCTCAAAGTCAGTATAGTTTAGTTAGCTCATAGATAAGCTTAGCTGTTATGATGACTGTCACTAACGTATCCTGGCCCAACCGTACCTAGTGTTTTCTATTGGCTATAACATTTGAGTAATTAATTTTGAGAAACCAATTTTGCTAAGATATTTGGTTCAATCCAGAACTAGTAACTAGTAACTGTAAAAAACTGTTAAAAGTCTCAGCACTCGAACGTACACATTCATCAGGGGATCTATCTAAACCTCCTAAACACATCTAAAACGAAAGTATCGACAATAGAATTCGAGTAATGATTGTTGAGAGAATCAGTTCTGGTGATTTTATCTATCCTACGGTTCCGCTCGAACGGCGAATAAACGCGACCTGATCAAGGGCAACAAGGAACGCGGCGGGTAGTTTGCGCACATCGTTAATGAGATTTCCGCAATCAAGGTTATGTGAGCGACGAAATTAGCTCGCTATTGGCAACGAATGGAAGGCGACGAACCGTGCAAGAGAAACACGTTGCCCGATTGCGGTTTCGACACGTTAGCCGTAGGGCCGGAAACGATTTGTAGATTTGGTAAAATCGTTTAATAGAATTTGCACTGAGTCACTGTAAATGAATTTGTTTTTAAGAATTATCCGGGGGCTCGCCCGTAGGTAAGCGGTTAAGAGCGACGGGACTTGTTTCAGAGGTCCCGGGTTCGATACCCACTTCGAGCAGCCTGTTGTCAGGCAACATTGACAACGATTTTCACTTGGAAATATAGATAGCAATATGTTTACAAGTGAAAATAGCCCTCACCCGGCATTGTTGCACCATACTTGCCCTATTACAGAGATTGTAATAAAAATTTATCATACAGAGATGTGACAACTGTTTGGGTTGCCATCTGTAATAAAACAAACGTAGTTTGTAAGATCTTACTCACAACAGCTCATAGAACCCATTAGTTCTGATTGCCGTTCAAATAAAATTATAAAAAAAAGAATTATCCGGAAAACTTAATTTGCCTAATAATTACGAGCCCTTTTTAGCTAATAAAAAACCAAGAAATAACGAAATTTGATGTAGGTTAGGTAGATCCAGTTTGCTTTCAGTAATTATACTGTCTAAACTCATAAACTAAATGACTGCTCATGATATGCATAAAAAAAACAAGTATTGAATTCAATAGAATTTGCACGGCGTCGTGTAAACGAGTTTAACTAATGGTGCATGGCATCGTGCTTTAAGCCAAATTGCTGGAACTTTCCGTACAAAAAATTAAATTTTTTAACAAAGGTTCAAACTTTTTTAAAAACTGAAAAAAATCAGATTTTAGAGAATCTTGAAATTTTTTAAAAAAAGACTGATTTTTTTTATTTTTTTATATTTTGAAAATTTTGAACTTCTTTTTAAAGCTATGGCACTACGTAACTGTTCTAGAGATAAAATATTGAAGCGTGTAAGCGCTGCGTTGCAGTCCAACGATAAACATTGGTACGGAACCCATAGAAATGTAAACAAAATTTGTACTTATCAATAAAATATTTATAAAATATCTGGTAATTTGATGTGCATATGTCTAATGATCTTCATTTTACTTTTTTTTATTGAATTCTGAAACTGCTAGACCTGCCTTTCAAAAAAATTATCATTCATATTGAACGTTCTGTTATCTCAAAATCTGAATTACCATCTATGTCACTTTTTGCTCCGCATCTCCGAAACGGTTGGATCTGCCTTTGCGAAAAACTAACTAGCATGTCTCCTTATCAATAGAAATCGAATGTTCTTTGAATTATTCAAATAGGATAATTTGTGTTCACGAAATCGTCGACAAAAATTTGTATCCGCACGCGCACACACGTACACGCACACATTTACATCAATTTTTTCTCATGTATGCCAAAATGTTCAGAAACCTTTGAAATGTAAATATATATACAATTTTTTTCGATTTTTTGCCATTACTGTAACTTATCCTACGGGAAGTTAAAATTATCCGCAAAACTTAATTTCTCTATATAATTACGATCTATAAAATAATTTTTTCTATTTTATTCCTATAAAACAAGAAATTTGAATTTAATAAAACTTTTAAACTTAAAGATAATGTTAGAGATTAAATTAACCTTTCTTCTTTTCTTATCAGGCTTATTGTAACAGGGGTAAGTAGTAACCATCGGATTTTAATAGGGTCTTAAATAATATCGAAATATTTTTTGTGTCGATTTGGCTACTGTCCCGCAAGTCGTTCTCTCATAAACAAAAGTGCGCAGGTCCCTCATTTTTTGTATCTAATATAAAATTGTACTAGCATACAATTTCGGTACCAATTAATATTTTATATATTTTATTTCATTTCGTTATCAATCTTTGATAATGTGTTACAATATTTGCAAGAGCTAATTTGTTTAAATATCCTTGAATAATTTGAAAAATAAAACTACATTTCGGGTTAGTTGTAACAAAGTCCTGGGATTAATTGAAATTTGCAAGTATCGTATTCTCAACGTAGTGAATGTTATACAGATTCAAGTGAAAAAGTTTGTGTGGACTTTATAGTTTGGAAAATGTTGGCACGTGTAAAATGTGTTGCAGAAGACATTATACATATACTATTTGTATTAATTGCAGTTTACATCAATTTATGATAAGAATTCCTATTACATGAAATTACATGTAATAATTCATATTAATTATAGGTTATTTTAATATATAAAAAAAATACTTAGAAACATGTAAATTTTCTTAAAAGTAAGTAAAGAATAAATGATCAGAGGTATTGTTGTCCTTTAGTGTCGTTACAACAGCCCTAAAATCACGGGGTGAATTGTAACACTGCACTTTTTCTTGAAAATGATTAATTGTAAAATAATCAACAATGGTTATGAAATTATTTTTCTTATCGCGTAGAGTAATGAATAGTTACAGCATCTATCCATCTTTATTTCCAAGATATAAAATCTAGTACATCTCACTAATTACTCACTTATATTTTTAATAAAAATGTTATAATGAGCATATAGCTCCCCTACAAGAAATATCAATTAAATTACAAATTATTTTTATATAACACCTTGTTTTTTCACTATATTGAAATTTTTTAGCGCCGAATTTGATATTACTTTCCACTTGATATTATATCGCGTGGATCCGTATATTCATAATTTATATCGAAAGTAAGAAAAGTGCATGTCTAGCGTAGAAATAACCGTCTCTCTAGTGCATCAACCGAATCATTATATGTACTTTCATTTCTGTCTGATCCTGGTGATGAATATTATTCATCCGAGACGGAACAATGAGACTACGTACAGGGATGAAATATCAGTAGTAGATGAGTAATATTTATTGTGTTGTATACAATGCTTAAAAAATTTTTTTGTGATTAAAATATGAATTAACGTTACATAAACTGTAATATAATTTAAGTAAAACAAACTAAACTAAGTGAAAATGCGTTTTCATCATTGTGTTTTAAGGCAAATTGGTGGAACTTCCCGTACCATAATGAAATATTCAAGAAATATGAATTGTTTTCAAATAGATTATTATAGGTACTGTAACTTTCTTCATTCTTTGTGTTTACAAAATATAAAAGCTTATAAATTGGACAAAAAATTTTCAATTTCGATTTTTGGACGATTATAATAACTTTCCCTACGGGAAGTTAATAAAGCAGCACTGTGTGTAGTAATATAAATATATCATTCATCGATATATGTAACTTAATAACAAAAATTAAGACCATAATTAAATTATTAAAATATGTGTGTTGTTAGAAAGCAAGTCTTTGACTGACTCAAAATCCAACCCAATTGATAGAGTATTGAGTGACAGGTTTCCTGTTGCCACCATTTCACATTGTTGTTCCCGAGTATTTTGAATGCTTATATTTGATTTTAGTTTCAAATTGAAAATAAATATCATTATTACACGATATAGTAATCTTTGGAGCATGAAATATATCATTGGAGTACCACACTATTGTACCCGAACGCTTAAAATTCATCCATGATGTACTTCGAATTTCAATTTTTTTTTTTTCTACTTTGGTAGAAAACGGTTCCAAGAACCGCAGAGAAACAGGATCTACTTGTTCAGATTTTAGAATTTAGAAACACAAACCATTTTATTCTGAACGGGGTTAAATTTTTATGTTAATGGTTATGTAAATTTCTTTGCACAGATAGTAATTTTTGGAAAAGTGAATACATGCATGCATTATGTATCTTATAACCACTTGCATCATATGTACAAACATATCTAATTAGTATTGATTCTTCAATTAGTGTTATATATTTTCGATTGGCAGTCTCCTGAGGTGACTTATTTTAATATTAAAGAATTCCAGTATAATGTGTTTAAATTACAGAATAAATCAAAATGGCTCTTTAGAATCTCGACTGATCTGTGTCAATACTCCATTACTTGATCTTTGCCGATTTTGATCAGTTGTACATAAATTTCATCTCTGTGCGGCGGCTGTGCTTTCGTTATATAAAACAAATTCAATCACAAAACACATAATCGTGTACGCACGCGGTTTCTAAGTAATCTTTATGTTGTGCACTATAACGGTTATGCGAACTAATTGTAGACACCGGTCTTCGGCCGCCTCAGCTTCCTGGCTTGCAACGGCTCTTTCGACGACTAAACGGAGAGCCGATGCACCAAGAATTGACATTGATAACACTGTGTGACACTACACACATTCATTCCTGAACATTTTTCCTGAGATGGTTTTTAAGTAATTCGAGAACACTGATTCCGAAATTAGCTAACAGCTCTAATTTTTGAGATATACCAATATGCTAGTTTTACCACAAATTACAATAAAAATACAACATATTTTATTTTATGCCTTCTAAAGTCACTTTATATGATTTTCGAGCACGGGCAAGAACTAACTGATTTCGTCATAAGCTCCAACAATTGTCAGCCATCATGTGGATGTCCCACCTTCCTTGATATCACTCCTCCAAAGTACTGAAGTCTTGGTGGATACTCTCGTCCTGCTCTTCGCTAATATCTCCAAGATTTTCCAAAAACAGTACTGAATAAGAGTACGAATGATGAATTCAAACCAATTACATCAAATGTATCAGTTTTTAATTCTTCCTGTCTTCTCTTTTAAGGTTGGTTTTTGCATCTATTACTTGATAGGCAGGAGATGTTGATGTTCTAGGTTGTTCATCATTAGCATGGATAGCGGTTGTGTAATTCATTTTGAGTAGACCTCAATACCATTGAGGTTGTGGTTTATGATCATTTGTTTCTATTGCCTGAATGTATTTTATTGGTATTTACCACATAGAAGAAACAATCGTCTTAGTAATTTTGAGGTTTTTGAAGTATAATTCCTTTAGGCGTGACTAGGGAGTAAATCTTTGAAAACGCAACGGAAGTTGCGTTACGCCCGAACTGTTCATCATTCGCTCTCGATGATATCATTTCTATACGGGTCGATAGTGATTGTATTGGTCGTCGTGTCATGTGCGAGAGTTATTTGATTATATGCGTACGTCACTTACACGTCGAAGCGTGAAGCATATTGTTCGGAATGTCATTAGATTTTAAGGTTAAATAGTAGTACAGATCTTGAGTTAATTAAAAAAAAAATGGCTGAATCAGAAGTATATTTCATGCTGCCCCCGTAAATAATCATAATGAAAATAATAAAACAAATAACACATTTGTGCCGGGTAAGAAAAGTAAGTTTATTGAAGTAATTTGTATTTTTGAGGTTATCAAAATGGAAAATATTTTTATATGGAAGACAGATACTATAGCTGCTCAAAAAATGAGTATATCGCCAGCGAAATAGTCAAAACAAGTAGTCAATGAATGTATGTTAATTTCAATTACCTGAAGTTCTTCAAACACGATTGCATGATAAGTGTAATTGTGAAAACAATATTTCTTTGGGTGTTATTTAACATAATTGTATTTTTTTAAAGATTAATGTATTGTTTTTTCTAACATACCGAAGATAATTTCTTTCAGCATTATGTCTTGGTCACTTCTAGAAATTTAGAGAAAGTCTACATGTTTTCCATGTTAAGGAAATTAATTAAAAATATTGATACAAGTTCAAAGCCTTTTGTAAACACCGAAAGATCAAGATTGCATCGTCAAAAAACAACTAGAAGAGAATACATTGGTTACTGCTAATTTATTTGCCATACACTACTAGTTTCAAAAAAAATTGTCTATGTAAAATAAAAAGTGCCTCCAGGTCTCTTTCTAACTAGGGAAGCGATTCTGTACAGGTATCGTTTCTGTAACGCAATCGTGATCGTAATAAGCGGCATAAGGTCAAAACCCGACTGCGAATCGATTGCTGTGAAAGTAAAATCACAGACTATATCGTAAAATATAACTATACACCATTCTTCTACGAATAAAATTATGTGTAACAATTTTTTGAAATTAAAATAATAATTATCTTATTTAATTTAAAGTCTATTGTTCTGTCGATAATTAAGTTCGAACGTAAGCAAGATTCACTTATGCATTATGTTAAAACATCTAATGAAAGTTTGCACTGCGTGGGTGTAGGTGAATGTCTCTATGTATTTCCAGTACGGTAATTACAGTTAGATAACGTTTTAATGTTCGACGATATTTTTAATTTATGGTTATTGGCATAAAATTGTCATTGATATTTTTAGTTTTTTTAAATATGTTGTTTAAATGTACACATGTATTGAATTTTACAAAAATATACTTTAGTGGATCCGCGGGTAAAATGGTCCACCCACCACCTGTATCTCGAAAACAAGTAAAGCTAGATTTTTTTCTACTGTTCTTCTGAAATTTGTCATCTGTTCCTCTTTACTCCGTAGTCGGGGTAAAATGGGACAGCTAGGGGACAAATAGATCCAATGTCTTATTTATGATTTTAAAAGAATTTTGCGAAATAATTGCTGTATCATTCAAGCAATGCAAAATAAAAATTTCATTGGCACATTTTTTACAAAGTTAACACCGTATATAACCTTGATCAGGTATTTTGTCAGAAATATTCATCAGCAGGGTTGGAATAACTATTTATTTAATTTATTTCTTGTAAAATTGCTTTTTGACTGAATTTACATTTTTATCTACTACTTTTTGATTGTTTACACCTTAGTCAGGATAAAGGTTCAGTTGATCCTTTTTACCCCAAGCTTCTATAGAGGTTATATAAAAAAACTGTTGAATCTAACTTAAAATTAACAATACATCTTGTAAAACAATTTAATCACGTATACTTAAAAATTATATTAAAATCTCGTAACTTAAAAAACAGTGTTCAGAACCAAAAAAAAACTAACAACGAAACAAAATACTTATATCCTGATAAAGAATCAAGGTGATGGTTATTCACCTTTTACCCTTTAAAAAATTACTAATGGTGGTGAACATTTTTACCCGCAAACTTTTAATCACTTATAGCAAAATTTAACTATTCTAAAAACACTATACATCAAATAAAATATTTCTTTTTCATCAACTCATGGTGATGAAACAATTTCAGTGTTATTTCTTTTATGTAAAATTGGATATGAGTGATATGCCAATTATTTGATTATAGTTGCGTAAGACTGCATATCTTATATTTAATTAAATAAAATTATCATCTTACATACAGTTTTGAAAAGAAAATAGTAAAACGTTGTAAAATTGTAAATAAAAAATCAATAAAATAAAAAGAGAGTAGACAAAATTAATTAATTTATTTGATTTGTATTACTAATGTTTTAAATGATTATTTAATAATTAGTTGTATTATTATCATAGGATAGATATGCAAAATCCTAATTAATCTCATTTTCCTTAATGTAATATATTATTGAATAAATTAATCTTTTCAAACAAATAAAGTACACAATTCATTATACATATATTCATAATACATTATACAGACTGTTCTTCCGCGTATCTATATAGTATGACTATGAAACTAATATATAAAATTAAATATATTATATTATTCACAATATTAAAATAATATGAACTCTTTGAAAAGTAAAGTAAATATATCAAGCATAAACAGCAATGAAATTGGGGTTCCAAAGGCACCTCAATTTCTCCAATGCGAATTACTGTATGTAACGTAATGAAATAGTGTATAATGTAATTACTACTGTATGATGTAAAAACTTCTAAACTTATAAATTTATACACATTTTTTATAATTTTTGAAGAGTAATCAGAACTTAATAGTCCTATTAAATTTAATAGTATAGTAATAGTACCTTTAATAGCACTGTTGTACTAATTGGACTTGATACAACTTTGTTCGACTGATGGCACTCCAAACAGTTGGCCCATCTCCGTATGATTACAATTTCTTTAATAAGGATGATGATTTTCAATTGATGCAGTAAGAACTATTTTCACTTGTATCTATATTTTCAAGTAAAGAGCGATGTTACTACTGCTTGACAACAGGCTGCTCCGTATATGACTGCATTTTGCTAACATCCTATGTGCAGCTAGCATATAAAACCGAATTAATAATAATAATAAACTAAAATCATAAAAATTCATTGAGGATATCGCACAAGGCCTTTTTGCTAATGCAGCTCATGATCCAGTAAAACAACTTTCAAGCCCGGAACTGTTATTATAAAATATAAAGTCAAAATTGTCAACCGGCAACGTTAAAATTATGATTTACGTAAGGATCGTTTAGCGAACATTATCCTGATGGCGAGCGTGAAAATATCTGTTACGTAACGTTTTGCGCCACTGGCTCCTAGAAATGTGCACGAGATTGTTCGAAAGTTCCGTTGAAATGTGTTTTGGTTCGCGCAATGAGTAAGCGATAAACGACAAGAGATTTAATGGTTAACGGACAACCATCGGAGGAATGGTAAAAATGTTAACAGATGAACTGAAGCCTACCTATGCAATTTATATGTCGCATCTATCATGCATTTGTTCGAATGGTGTCATTAACCGGATCACCGGCATTAGTGGTTAGAATTCAAACAGCAAGGGCAAGCACTTGTTAAGGCGGTTGCGATCCTTAGATGTATCATATCGTCGTGTATATTTTTGCTTCTGTATTTTTGCTTCTAATGTACATAAGACATTAAATGGTTCAGTAAATATGGAAATAAAACTGGGAAATATATTTTTTTTACAATAATTAAATAGCAATCAGAAAAAAAAATTCTATAAGCTATTGTGTTGATTATTAGAACTCCAGTAACAGTACTGGAGTTCTAAAAATATGACATGACGGAGATCACCCCAGTGGGCTACTCCATTTTAATGCATTAGATCGAATGTTGTTTCTTTTGGATAGATAAAATTCTGGATTTACTGGCGCAGCCCCACAACTCTACGCCATAAGTCCAAATCAGTTTGATTGTCGCTTTATAAAGTAGAATTTTGTTTTCTAAGGAAAAACATTTAGTGATGCAGCTTTTTACAGAAATGATAATGCAAAAACAAGTGATACAAGGTACAAAATATACCAATTAGGTTTCGATTCGAATATAGAGTCGATCTAATGAGGTCCTAGTTAAGGTATAAAGATAACACTAATGGACCGATTCTGCCGCACAACTGACCAATGTTATGGCAAGGCCATGTTACGGTTAAACTTGCATAGATTATTCTACTGAATTATACTGAATACTGTCAAAATGTTATGTATTTGCAATAACATTCAGGGGTTTTACACATAAACTGCGACGTCACTTGTATATTATGAAGCTGGGTCAGATAGACCCAGTTTTCTTAGATAGTTTTTTGACATTTGTGCGGTTTCTAGGTTAAGTTTTATTTCTGACAACCTGTGAAAAACGCCTGACTGCACAGCAACCACATGGCTTTTGACAATATTTAGAACGATTTAGTGTGGAAAATTTTACATACCACAGCCTTTCCATAACATTGATCTGTTGTACGGCAGAATCGGTCCATAAGTCTGAAAATTTTATGAAATCTATTCCCAAATCTTTGTGATGGGTATATCTTGTATCTTGAAGGACCTATTGGCATGAGATGTCATCAATATTTTCAGTTTTGCTTTTAAATATGTAATCTATATATGTTATCTTTTCAAACTCAAATATAAAAACTTTTTAAACTTTAATATAAAAATACTAATTATTTTCGAAAATACATTTATAAAATAAATTTTTAATTTAATTTTAAAAATTTTATTTGTAAAAATTGCCAATATCTTTTTTATAATTTTAAAAGGATTCACAAAATAATAGCTGCATCATTCAACCAATGCAAATTAAAAATTTTATGGGTACATTTTTTACAAAGATTATTTAATACATCGTATATAACCTTGATCAGGTCAGAAATATGCATCTTTGTCAGCGATCTAATAACATCCTAGTAAGGTATTAGGATAAAACTAATTGTAAGTCTGAAAATTTCATGAAATCTATTCCCAAATCTTTGTGAAGAATGCCAATTGGTATATATCGTTATATTGGAGAGCTTGTAATTTGCGATTATATAATAATTTTATTCTAGAATTATTTTAGTATTTCATTATTAGAACAGTTAGGTGAATACCGTAGTTCCAAAATTGTAAATAGATTTGAAAGTAATGACCAACTTAAAGTTCGAAACTTTTGATTTAAAGCCCAGTAACCAATATCTACCTCTTTCTACCTATTCTATATGAAATATCAGCAAATTTTTTGTTGTTCTTGAATCTAACTCTAAATTGAATACCAATTCAGTGATTGGATGTCCGGGTATGAACTACTATAAATGCTTGCGTTTTTCACCGAGTTTCTTTTTTACAAAAAAACTCATATACTTACATTTTTTTAATACTAGTAAGAAAAAGAATTCCGCGTAGCTCAGAGTTTAGAGCTTTGGCTTTCTACCCAGAAATATTTAGGTTAGATACTCCCTTTGGATAGCCTTGCAGTAGTGACATCGATTTTCACTTGAAATTATTGATACAAATATGTGTGTGTATGTGCAAAACTTCTATTTGATGTATTAAATTAAAAAAAAAACATTATATATAATACCAAATATAGATAAGATAATCATTTGGTCGTATTCTAGAATGCTAAGTAATTAAGTAATATCCACAACAGCACATAAAACTTTTAAGTTCTGATTGATGTGCAACAAGAAGAGAAAAGTCAAGAAAACATACCGCTTTTATGCTGGGAAATGTGTATATACACTATTTTTTGTATAATACTTATTATACATTTAAATATATCTATATCTAATGTATAAATAATATTGTTTATAAATTATTTGAACAAATATTACCTGTAGACATGAAGAAATAAGAATGTAGCTACGTTCTATAATTAGCAAGTGATTTGTATATTCGCTCTATTTAAAATGCAATATAAAACAATATGTGAATGGCTGACACGCCTCGGGATAATTTATTGATTGAATCTACGTCATATTTCACTTGTGCATATGAGTTGATTTAATTTCCTAGAGACAATAAATACGTCAGTTCATAGAAGCACAATAAAAGGTCGAGTGAAAAGCCAGTCAAAAAATGAACACTCCTTTTTGCTCGCAACATTTGTTAATTATGTAAGATATAATCAATGACATGACTTCATCTGACGTGAACAGCATACTCTCAGATGAAATCCGTAAAATACGGGTAACGGATTCTAGTAACGACTGTGTGCTTTAGAGACCTTAGATGTCCATATTATCAAACGGAAAACAGTGATGTATTGACTTCAACTTTTTTTATTGGATCTATGAAACTGTTGGATCTGTCTTCTAAAAAATTCTTTAGTTGTTCATTTTGTCAATACAAATAAAATGTTTTTTGAATCATTCAAATCGGATGCTCTGATGTCTAAAAAATTAAATTATCATTTTTGGCATTTTTAGCCCCGTATCTCCAAAACAGCTGAACCTGCTTTTGTCAGTAATTGAATGTTTTTTGAATCATTTAAATTGGTTGATCCGTGTTCTTTAAAAACTGTCAAAATGCTATGTATTTTCCATGCGATCAAACGTTTTACACATAAAATGTAACGTCACTGATATGGTATTATATCACATCAGAAAGATGCACTTATGATAAGGATTTTTTGACGTTCGTGAGTTTTCTAGGTTAGGTTCTACATCATTAGCATTTGATAGTTTTTAGTACTAATTTATATGAGAACCACAGCATAATATCGCCTTGTCATAACATTGGTCTATTTTACGGCAGAATTGGCCCGTAAGTTAACTTGATTACTTTTAGAATTTTTTTTTTTTTGAACATGTAGTAAATAGACAAAACATTCCAAAATATTAACTTGAATAAACATAACCAAACGATAATAAGTATTTATATTTTTAATCATTTTCGATATATTTAAAATAAAATGTTGAACATTTACCACATTCACTGCTAACTATGTGTTAGTTATACTTCACCGTATGCTAAACATTTTCATTCGTTTATTATAAATAAAGCCATTTCTGGACATGTTAGTTGGATATTGAAAAACACATTGGGGGCGTCAATTAATCATGTGAGGTTTTTAGGGGGAGGCAGAGTTTGACGAATAGTAAGATGTCACGTGTATTTATTTTGTACCTAATTTTTTTTTAAATTAAGACATTTTCAAAAAAAAAGCAAAAATTTTACCATTTTTTCTCATAAATAAAAATACACGTGATGTTTGATGGGGGAGGAAGAGTAAATTGGAATATCACCAAGGAGGAGGGGGAGGGTACGAAACGGCGATCACGTGATTAATGGACGCCCTCTTGTACCAAAATAGAATTATTAGCACTATTTCTGGTTGAAATAATTACAGTACAAAATTACAATTTAAACATTTTATCATATTAAAAGCACTACTCTAAAGTGCAAGGAAAGCCAATGCACCTGTTCAGGGTCTGGCTGTTGACAAGGGACTCACGCAACATATGCGTGCGCAACAGTGGATGTGTGTTAAAAGATCAACCCTCCGTCGGTCGGAGTGGTCTGGCCAGATTTTTTTCGGCTTCAATTTAAAAAAAATACTTTTAGTAATTCTATCGACTTGAAACTTCTGGACTTTACCTAAACTTTCATTAGCTGTCGATCAATGAAAAAATCAGGACGAAAAATTGCGTGGTCCAGCCAGACTACTCCGACCGTTCAAAGGTAAATAAATATCTGACCAATGGAGGGTTAACTGAAGAAACGTTTATCATAAATAAACAAGGAAGAGAAGAGCGGCATATTAACACTTTGTTTTCTATAGTCATCAACGTGTGTGGTATCAAAAATACTGCGAATTTTTACGAACGCCTAGCGATTTAAACCTGAGATATTATACAGTCATTTATATGAGTAATAAGTATCTACGGAAACAATTTGGGGACTGAAATGTTTAATGTCGTATAAACTGTGATAACTTTTTATGTTTTATATTATTGTTTTTATATTATATCAAGTTGAAGTCATCTGGTCGAACTTTAAAGTTATTAGTGAAAAAATATATTTGAAATAAAATCATTTACCTAGTAGCACTGTAAGTTATCCTAATTATTTTATCATTAGAAATTGATACGATAATCGTCTCAATCGTATTTACTTATCTTGGGTTCACTGACTACCAATAACAAAGTCTTTAAGCAAGTAGGAACTATAATTTTTATTAAGGAAAAGTGCAAACAATTACAAAAATCGTGTTGTCCATGTAAGACAAAATGACGTATAACATAAGAACATCCTTAGATCAAATTGGTAAGAAGACTGTTCATAAATAAATCATTTGGTCCTCTTTTGGAGTCAGCACTTAACGCTTGAGTCCAAAGACAACAAATTATCGTAACCAGAAAGAGAAAAGAGATCTTTGTAAGAAGTGCAATAACTCTATTTTCTACCAGTGGAACCTTCAGTTTGTTTTTGAAAGTAGAGAAAAAGTTAAAGGGTAATTGCATTTTAGAGGTTTTTTTTGGCATCAAACAAACTATCCTGTAGTAATATACACAAACACCTGATAATCGCAATGAAGATGATTTCATACTTTCTTAGAAATAATTCAAAACAACAATAAATAAGTTCTGAAAATCATAACAAAGCCATCAGCGAAATAAACTTTTGAAGGCACGATACGCGTTTGTACTAATTACGGCGATATAGACAATGACGCTCAACATCTGACAAGATTTGTATTATCATGTTATAGTCGCGGAAACGTTAATAAAACTAGCCAATTCTTTGGTCACTTTCATTTTGTCCATATATGGCATGGGACGCGTTTTCAAATGAATAAACCAACCGCTATAGATGGTTTAAATAAGTTTAGATTTTCAATGCCAGTTTATAAATGAATCAAAATATTGTAATATAATATATTATATATCAAAATGAGAACCAAATTCAATATTGTAATGCAATTAGATTATTACAAAACATCACAACACAATTATTCTAATTAGTACTCCATAAGACTTTGAAATTAAGAGTTTTGTCTATTTTTCATGTCCAGAGTATTTGTTAAACAAAATCAATTGGCACATTACCGGATTATTTTATATATTACAAATCAATATTTTACATTACAATCTCGAACGGTTTTCACGATTTGACTGCATTTCTGATATACTTCTATGGCAGCAATGTGGTTTGATTTGTAGAAACTTGTTCTATCGTTGTCTTGGAACGGTTATTTATTTAGCACTAATCTGGTGAGATTAACACATGAACGAGAGGTATAATATTATACAATACACACACAATGCATTTTCTTCCTAAGGCAGTGATTTTAAACCATATTGTGCTTTAATGCTTCAAATAAAACCAAATATTATACCATGCAAAAACTCACATGAATGTTTCTAAAATTAAATACCTAATGTACCTACTTTGGCAAATTGTATGATGTAATATTATATGTAGTAAAATACTTTTATATCTTCAATTAGAAATAGCATAATTATTATCTGCAATAATAACTATTTCTTTGATAGATGAATGCCTGATTGTGACTACAGGAATTAACTCAAATAATATATTACCGTTTATAAATTTAGTACGTGTATGAATATTACGATCAATTTAGTTAAAATTAATTCTGCGAACAATCTAACAGCGTTTCTGAAATTTCTCGATTGAAATTCAATAAGATTATGGAGAGCATCATCAGAACTTTGTAGCCATATAAGCATTTTTCACTGAGCTATAATTATTTGTAATCCAATAACAAATTTGGTTTTTCAAAAATGTCAAAATACATTTATTACTATTATTGGGTATCACATGAGAATCAGACTGTAATTAATCATTCCCTAACCATAAAAGGTTCTTAAACTACATAATTTGTCCCAGATTGTCCAGAATCGTCCCGGAGTTACATCTTGCGTCTCAGATTTTTATAGAAGCAATATTTGTTTCGGATTGAGATTTTTGTTTTTTTGTTGTAAAAAGCCTAGGAAGATACACTAAAAGTTTATTTGGCAAGTATTTAATTACTTACCAAAATAATTCAGAAAATTATATAGAATTTAAGCAATTCTTCTTCCTCTCATACTTGGATCATTTAGCCACCTGTAACAATTTTAATATTACATAATATCATTTTTATCAAATATGCTATGTATAATAATTTTTATAAAAATATGCTATCTTTATATATATATATATATATATATATATATATATACCAAAATAATTCAGAAAATTATATAGAATTTTATGCAATTCTTCTTCCTCTCATACTTGGATCATTTAGCCACCTGTAACAATTTTAATATTACATAATATCATTTTTATCAAATATGCTATGTATAATAATTTTTATAAAAATATGCTATCTTTATATATATATATATACTAAATATATATAATAACACGCATAGCGGCTTGTCAACACGCATCACATGTCTCTGGACAGATTGGCCCATATAGTGACAGCACTGAGAAAAACAAAAGGAAATTCAAGTGTCAGATCGGACACGGCTTTTGTTGCTCCCTAGTCGAATTTTCCAAAAATGTATAATTCTTGAAACCTTTCTTTTCGATTATAAATAAGAAAATACCAATAACGTTTTATACAGGATCAATATAATCACACATAGTGTTATTACTATTGTCATAATAAACAATATTCGTAGTATAAAGAACTCGAGTTTCTTTAGTGGTGACCGCGAACGTGAATTAATAGCACGCATATAGAAGGAAAGAAGGTAAGAAGATCAAGACACATTTAGAAGTAACAAATTTAGAAGTAAAAAAATAAATTGAAGTCTCAAGAATTACTAAGAAAAGAATTTTTAAAAATATAAATAATTATTATAAATGGCTCACAACCGCCATAACTAGAAGAACATTCTAATCCTACAACTGAGACTCCGACCACGCACTTCAAGATCAACAATAACACGTGCTCAATAAATCACTTATTATCATGGTAAATAAGTCGATAATAAGCACCATGGCAACAGACAGGGAGCAAACAATTTGGCAACCGCCACATACACTCAACCGCTAACTCACCAGCGAAGGGCCACATACACTCAACCGCTAACTCACCAGCGAAGGGCCACATACAATCAACCGCTAACTCACCAGCGAAGGGCCACATACAATCAACCGCTAACTCACCAGCGAAGGGCCACATACAATCAACCGCTAACTCACCAGCGAAGTGTCAAATATACTCAGCCGCTAACTCACCAGCGAAGGGCCACATCTACTCAACCGCTAACTCACCAGCGAAGGGCCACGTAAGCAATCAACAAACTCAACAAGCCAACACGGCAATTTATCACACAATCTCAACCAAAAGAAATTTACAAGGAAGTTCAAGAATGGCAGTCAGAGATGCGAAACAATCTTTTTCATTAGGGCGGAGTGATGTAGCGGGTTGCCAACACGCATAGCGGCTTGTCAACACGCATCACATGTCTCTGGACAGATTGGCCCATATAGTGACAGCACTGAGAAAAACAAAAGGAAATTCAAGTGTCAGATCGGACACGGCTTTTGTTGCTCCCTAGTCGAATTTTCCAAAAATGTATAAATCTTGAAACCTTTCTTTTCGATTATAAATAAGAAAATACCAATAACGTTTTATAAAGGATCAATATAATCACACATAGTGTTATTACTATTGTCATAATAAACAATATTCGTAGTATAAAGAACTCGAGTTTCTTTATATATAATAAATAAATAAATAAAATGTTTTTATTCAGAGAACATACGTTTCGGGTTTTGATTTGACCCATCTTCAGTGTCACAATTAAATATTTCAGGGTTACTATTTAAAACAATCTTGAATATATATATAGATATATATATATATATATATATCCTATTCTATTCATTTTTTTGCATTCTACTTGATATTCTGTTCTAATCTTGCTTTTATTCTTCTCATTTTATTCAAATTCAACTCAACAATTCAAATTTTATTGAATATAAACATTTCAAATTTTATGTCATTGCCAAGAATCGATCCGATGATCGTCGGCGTGTGAATTGGGGACGCTACGGACTGAGCTAATCCCGTCACTTACGCAACGCTTAAAACGCAAAAAAGTTAGCGAAATACATAATTCAGAATGAAATATAAAAGTTTAATACTCACAATCAGTTTTTCTGATCATTTTTTTATTTTCTTAAATAAATAATATAAAAATATTTTTTAGCACCCCTTCTCTACGAATTCTCGTTTAATAATTTTCAGGTATTTATATGTGCAAACATTCTTAGCCATCCCGAGTGATCTCGAGTAGACAAAGGACACAGGTCCACAAAGAAAAGTTGTCTGTATTTCAATGTAGTTTTCACCACTGAATGCAAATCTAAAGTCAAAATTGGAGATCAAATGGCAAACAACTGAAAAAAAATTAAAGAACTGACAAAATCTCCGAGCTAATAATTCTTCTGCACGATAATTAAAATTCTATAACTTCTGTCGTTTACTGGTCCGTTTTATGTTAAATGACCCTTAATCTATTATGTTTTTTTGTAGAATACAGCATTATTTTGAAAATATATTTTCAAAAATGCAATTGCAAGCGCGGTTGTAGATCAATTAGGGGCAATGGAAAGTAAATAAATTTGTAAATCACTGCTTATAGTTGTTCAAAGCAATCAATAGATCATTAGTAGTCGATTTTTTAATTTTCTTCAATTTTCTGCTATTTGACCTGTAATTTTGTCAAAACTACATTAGAAAACATATGTCGCACACCTAACACAGACAACTTTTTTGTGAACCTGTGTTATCGAATGGGCCAGTCATATTTTGACCGAAAATTAAAAAAATTGAAAGTGAATTAGTTGAACTCATTTATCGTTGCATTTTCACGATTTATCAACAGACATATGGTTATGCACGACCAGTTATGTCAGTTATTCAACATTTTTGTTCCATCTTCCGTAAATAATGCGCGCATCTCATGTGGGTTGTGCCTCCCAGAATGGAAGATGTTGGCTTAAGCGATTCCGATTCAAGTGCACATGATCAGTTTCAGACAAGATAAAGCGATAGCCGAAGGCACCGAATTGTGTATTCTTCATACGATACAAACTAATGCATTATTATTGAAACATTGCGATGTATTATTTATTATTATTATAAATATTTTGCCGCGTTCATTATGTGATAACATTGTTTACCATGTACTATAGGCCCTTTAGCGTTTGATTGGATCGCAATCTACTATCAACACCGGATCTTTAGTAATGATCACAATTATGTTGTTGAACGCGGCCACGACCAAATACGTTGTTTTTCCTTTAATACACCGCTTTATTGTTTGCTTGCTAAATCAGATTTGATTTTATTTTTATTTGCTTATAGTTCAAATCAGATATCAATTATGCAATTATATATGATTATATACACTTGCATAAGTACGTTGGTAAGGTAATAATTACTAAATTATATTATTGAGCCAATTAAATAAACGACAGCTAATGTATGTGAACTAGACCGCAGTCTTACAATTAACGACTACGATCACAATAAAAAATTTATTTGAATTGCAAGAATGATAAATTTGATATAAAATACTCTGATATGCCCGATGGAAGGACTCATTCGTAGGTAAGTGTCTAGAGCAGCGGTTTCCAACCTGTGGGGCGTGCCTCTTTAGGGGGACGTCAGACTGTTCTAAGTGGGGCGCGTACATCTGTTTTCAGAATAATATTATCGAAAATAACCCATAGTTTTTGAATCGATATTAAAAAATAAACAAAAAACAATTAGTTTTTATGCATATTTTAACATAATATTGCATATTAATTTGTAGTCTGATAATATTGGCATAATGTCTGATAATATTCGCATCAAATTTTTGTTAATAGAGCAGGCGCGCGATTCAAAGAAGGTTGGAAACCACTGGTCTTGACCTGAATCGGAGGTTTTGAGGATAATTCCGCTTAGAGGAGCCTGATGTCAAGCAGTAGTGACATCGATTTTTACTTGAAAATATAGAAAGCAATATGTTTCTAAGTGAAAATAGCCCTCATACGGCATTGCTGTCTCAATAAATATTCTACATATTACAGAAAATATAATAACAAAATTTACTACACAGGGATGGGATAACGGTTTGGGTTGCCTTCTCTAAAACCGACTTAGTATTAATTCAAATCAACACAACAGCTTATAGGATTCTTAAGCTCTGAATACTGGTGAAAACAATACAGAAAAGCCAGATGAAAGGTACTGCTTTTTTTCAGAAGTTGCAACTATTGTAGAACAATTCTGAATGAAGTTTCAGAGATTTTTTTTCCTATTACTGTTGATGCCAAATTGAAAAATGTTGACATAATGAAATATTTAAAGCATTTAAAAAAATGCGTAATCATTTGAAATTCCAATTTGTAAACAAACATGCCAAACAGATATATATATATATATATATATATATATATATATATATATATATACCAAATTGGATGGTAGAACCATATTAAGGAAATGCTGCTGAAACCGATCCACATATACAAGAAATGAGCTTTAAATGAGCTGCAGTTTGATTTTATGGCTGAATCTAATAACAAGTAAAATGAATTAAGGAAACTAATAAAAGAAATTAAGGAACATAAAATTATTATTGACTTCCCGTAGGGTAAGTTATAGTAATCGCAAAAAATAAAATAAATTTTATATATCTTTACGTTTCAGAGGTTTCTGAACATTTTGGCATAACTTATTATTAGAAAAAAATGGATGTACGTGTGTGTGTGTGTGTGTGTGTGTTCGGTTACAAATTTTTATCGACGATTTCGATGAAAACCTTTCGAGAACACGGTTCAACCGATTTAAATGATTCAAATAACAATCGATTTATATTAATAATGAGACGTGCTAATTAGTTTTTGGCAGAGACAGGTCTAACCGTTTCGAAGATACGTGGCAAAAAGTGCCAAAAACGACAATTCACTTTTTGAGAGAACGGAGCGTCCGATTTAAATGAGTCAAAAAAACATGTTATTTGCACTGACGAAATAAAAAACTGAAATTTTAGAAAGGCAGGTCTAGCGGTTTTGGAGATCCAATAAAAAAAGTTAAGACAAGCCATTTGACGATTAAAAATGATGATTAGACATATGCACATCAAATTATCAATTTTTTTATAAGGAGTTAAATAACAATTAAGTACAATCGTTAAGTACAATTTTTGTTTACATTTCTATGGGTTCCGTATCAATGTTCACACGTTTGACTGCGATGCAGCGCTTAAGCGCTTCGATATTTTTTTAAACAGTTACACAACGACTGCTTTGAAAAGAAGTTCCAAATTTTCCGAACTCTCAAAATATAAAGAAAAAATCCAATTATTCGAAAAATACAGTTTTTTTCAAAAATTTCAAAATTCTCGAAAATCTATTCTCAAAAGTTTTTTTAAAAATTTCTCAGCAATTTCTCTAAGCAAAAGATTGTAAACGTAGACATTGAACAGTAGGCCTTCATATGTAATCGATTAATAAAAAAAAATCTTGTTAAGAATAAAAAAAATTGCTGAGAATCTATGTAATAAAATATGACATATTCAGTCAAAATCAAATGGTTATGGTAAAATTCATAGCTGGTCGCATAAGTTTTGAAGGATACAATCGCTTGTGTAGATTGTTTGCGATAAGAGACATGCGCCTGTCATTTATGATGGACCATTAAACGGTGTCCAATCCAACATTAGACATGTGAATGGTGCCTATGTCTAACCTCGAACGAAATAGCGGTATCCGCCATATAGCTAAGGTACCATATTAGAAAACGTATTACCATAATTCAAAAACCAGTTTTGAATGCTCTCACTAAAAACAATTCCGACTCATATGCAGTATTTGCTCGTTTATACAAAATATTTAGATTTTATTACCATATATCGAGTTTTGTAGAAGGTTGTGTGCTGCGTTTAAGCATCGAAGTTAAGGATATAGAATTCAATTTCATGACGACACGTTTATTTGAAGCCTCAAAGGTGGTTCTTCGAGACGTTGTTTTATTGATTAGATATTTTTGGTAATGACCTTAGAAACAGATATGAATCCAATATTATGCCATACCATACAGCATTACCTAATTAGTTCAATGTTGTAAGATATATACGTGATTTGCATTATATTCAATTATTGGCATCGGTTCGAACAATGGGCTAGTGGGCTAGCAGCAATTAGTCCCGCTACTGCCTAAGCCTGACATCAGGCAATTTTGATGTCAAATTTTCACTTGGGGTTATAGATCTCAAATATAGTCTCAAGTGAAAATCGCAATGCCCTAAGTGTGACAGATTGAAATTAAAATAAATAAATAAATAGAAAAAAAATCAATTATTCGCGGCATTGAGAATCGGAATTATATTGAGATATAAAATGCAAGATACTACTATATAATTTTGTAAAATATTATTATTTTAAGTTAGTTACATTTAAGATTTATCAACATCAATCATTACATATAAAAGCTCAGAATTTAAGTTATATCCACAAGTATATGCATGCTATCATCGAGAAATTATAAAATTAACCTAAATAGTTAACTTCACAAGCTGCAAGAATTAAATAAAACATAACTAAAGAAAAAGCTAATAAAAATTCAAAAAAAAATGTTTCAAATTTAAATTCAAGTTTACTTATTAATTGACGTGATTGATTATTCGATGTAGTAAATTAAATAAATAATTCGTCGTGTTTAAAATTTGTTGTTAATTTACTTGATTTTTATATTTTTTTAGTTGTTTCTCAAACATGTGCGTTAAGATTCGACAACCATGTAATTTACACAATATATTTTAATGAAAACAAATTTTAGTGGTTTCATGGTAAAAGTTTGGCATCGTATTCACCAAATCCCGGATTAGAGTCAGCATTTTGATATAAATGCAGTAACGATATACAAATTGTCCTGAAATTGGATCAAAATAAGTTTCAAAATAAAAATAGTCTATTTTTAATATGATTGTTGCAATAATTAAAAAATATTGCATCACTTTTAGAGAAAAACTCGATTACCCCTCAATACAAATCGAATGTTTCTTGAGTCATTCAAATCGGTTGACCCGTGAAATAGTAAGCAAAAAATTGTATCCAAACATAAACACATACATACTACATACAAACACATACATCTATTTTTTTTAAGATACATCAAGACGTTCAGAAACCTTTAAAACGTAAAGATAAAATAAAAATTTTCATTCCTGATTTTTTTCGATTACTATAACTTACCGGAAAGTTCTCAGGTCAATGAAAAAAATCAAATTTGCAAAAAACTTATTATTTGAACATATTTTTCATACGCTTTTATTTTTTGCAATTGTTGCAATAAGTTAAAATTTACCATCACTTTTAGGAAAAGAAAAGCGTTAAAGCTATACAGGATACCATCATTCCCAGACGTCCATTTGCATTCGATTTTTTAGACATTATAAATAGACATTTAAAAATTTACTGATGTTCCATAATGATATAGGCGCAGATATTAAACAAAAAATAACACTTAAAAAAACATCATTAAGTTACCTTCCCATAAAAAACAAACATAAAAATTGGAAGGACAATCATTGGTTTCATCTGAAACGACCAGATAGTAAAGAAGAACCCAAGCACTACAGCCCATAGCAGTCCTACTTAACCGTTTAATTTTTTATTTGTTCATTATTAATCTGGTTTATCTTATACGTTTCAAACTAGCAAAACCATCAAAACTGCAATATGCACACAACAGCTGTAGAAATCAGAAGATTCGCATCCAAATAGAAGACAAGATTGGAAAACCATCCCAATGAACTTGCAAAAAAGCTGCTCTCTACAAATACTATTAGGAGATTAAAAATATTGAACCCATTAGATTTAGCATAGCTAATTTACAATTTAAATTTATAATTATCTGTATATATTTTTCAAACTTAAAATACTAGCACTGGTAGTATTTAAAATATTATACTACACTTTGGTCGAAACAATTACTGAATGCCTAGGCATTAAATGGATGGAAATAAAAAAAATCTGGATTATTGTTTTAAATCAAAATAGAAAACACACACACTAGAAAACATGTTGAGGTTTGATGAGTTATACATCACAAACTTTAAGTGCTCTGATAATCACCAATGACTTTCTATCCAAAATATGAACGGCCCTGTTGACCATCGATAACTCCGGACTTTATTACATATAAAACATTTGTATAGTTTTATCCTCGGTCCGGTTAATGTTTAAACGCTGCATATCTTAATTATGCAAAGAACTGCCTTTCGGCATGTTTACAAACTGTTATTAATTAGGCACGGAATGATTATGTATTCGAATGTATCATAATGCTTGATTCAAAGTCGTGACCTGTCAAAAGCCTTGAAATCGATTTTGCATCTATGCAGAAATTCTCCCGCGGAGAATGGTGAAACAGGTACAACGATCATTTCCTCTGTCCGGTAATGTCTCACGAACAATCAACAAATTACACTAATTTATCATGACTCGGTGTGCAAATTACTTAAATACCAAGCGATAAATATTATTATAAAGAAACGAATATTAGCCAATGATTCGAGATTATCATAACATCGCGGAATGATGCTCTCTTAGCATCTTGGGAATTAAAACAATGAAAGTGTTTTGAAACAACCAAATAAAATAACTAGTGAGGTGTTACATCGTCCCTTAAGGCAAATTGCTAGAACTTTCCGTGCTGTAATTTAATTTTTTTACAAGCTTAAAATTTTTTTGGAAACTTTGAAAAAATCAAAATTTTTTGATTGTTTTGAAATTTTTGAATTATTTTCAACATTTTTCGAAAATTTTGTTTTTTTTTAAATTTTTCAAAGCTATCGCGCCGCATTACTCTTTGAGAGACAAACTATCAAAGCGCGTAAAAGCCGCGTCGCAGTTTATTAATTAAACATTATAGAACTTAATAAGGAACCCATAAAAATGTAAATAAAATTTGTATTTATTCGCATCCTATATTTCTAATGTTCGAAGTCACATCTTTAATTTTGATTCTAAATTTTCCATTTAGCAAAAATGAGTTTAAGATATTGAAGTAGTTTGGAAAAATTGTTTTGATTTCATATAGGAGTCCTGAGTGCCAAAACTTATCAAAAGCCTGGATGCATTATATCAAAATAAGTAGAATTTTGTTTGAATTACTCAAATCGGGTGCTCTGTTTCTCGAAAACTGAATTGCAGTTGTTGCACCGTATCCTAGCTTTGCCAAAAACTAATCATCGCGTCTGCCCGTCAATACAAATCGAATGTTTTTTGAATCATTCAAATCGGTTGATCCGTGTCCACGAAATCGTCGACGAAAATTTGTATCCACACGCACGCACGCACTCACGCGCACACACACAAATGAATCAATTTTTTCTAAGACATGCCAAAATGTTTGGAAACCTTTTGGAAAATTTTTATTTTAAATTTTTTGCGACTACTATAACTTACCCTACGGGAAGTTAATAATATAAGGCCAAAGACAAAAATCAAATTGTCCAAAAACTTATTTTTTGAAAATAAGTTTCGTACGCTAATGTGACTTATTAGTAAATCAAGTAGAAGTAGTTTATATCATATCTCATATTTTATCTTCACACTGACATTTTCCATCAGTTAATATGCAAATCGTTGAATAATTATGACTATAAATAACATTTAATTAATTGCGAATTTATATTGCTATCAGTTTAATTATATTTATTCATATGTATCGATTATATATTTCATTTCAAATGCCTGACAACCAATGTTAAAAAATGTCAGTCGCAATTTATATTATGCATCGAACTTTCAACGTAACAGAATATTAGCAATAAAATTTATGAATAAAAACAAGCGGTAAAGTGCGAACCGAACTTGTTGTGTCTGAAAAAAATACTCAGATTTGGTACAAAATATTAGATGTATGTGCGGATACAATTTTTCGGCGACGATATCGTGAACACGGATTAACTGATTTGAATGATTGAAGAAACATTCGTATCCTATTGATAAAGAGACCAGTTTTTGGCCAAGGATGGTCCAGCCGTTTTGAAGACATGGGACAAAAAGCGTCAAAAATTGTAATTCAGTTTTTGAGAGAATGGAGTGTCAGTCATCTATGTGTGTCCTAAAAAGCAGCGTTTTTACAAGAATTTAGGTAAACAAAAAATTTCTATGATATATTTTGATCTAAATTAGCTAATACAGTTACCGTGGCTCATGTAAAAACTTCATCCATTTTTCAAACGCCATCAAATTACAAGATAAAATTTTATTTATTCGAAATTTATATAGGTTGCATATTTACTTATTAAAAATTAAAAGGCCCAGATGATATTTTTGGACGATTCTGAGAACTTTCTAGTTTTCTATATTAATTAAGCCGAGATTAAAGTCTTACAAAATTAATTACAGAGTGCATGAATGTAATAAATGGAATTTTCGGAGTGGTTACGACTACTGTTCGTTAATTAATAAATAAAAGGAGCATCAAACAATCTCTTTTCTGATCCGTTTATTACTTATGACACTGATTATCATGCTTCCATTGAACTTACTCGCGAATGGATATAATACCGGTATGAGCAGCATTAGTTGTAGATTATAATTAAATAACTTTCGAGATTTGTATACCTACTATTATTTGTAAATTCTATTTGAATCACTGGTCAGACTAGTGATGATGTTTGAAATAGCCAATGGTATAACTTGCCATGAGCGGCGGTAATAATTTTATTAAATTAATGGTTATTAATTTCCAAATAATGGTACTAAAATAATTAGAGGTATCACAGCCTGGGCCGACATCGGGTGACGTCAAATTTTCACGTACGGAAATTTTTGTGGATCTTAAATTTAGTCTTAATTGAAAATCGCCCCATGTGGGCATCGATGTACAAACACATATAAGTTTTAGACAATTGAACTAATATAATTGCCACACACATAATAATGGTTAACCAATAAGTTGCCTCTCATGACACATTAGGTTAAGTCTGAAATGAACAGCTTGTAGAGCAAGTAAATTTTTGTAAATATTGATGAAGGATTAGGACAAGTAAATCTCCGTTCTGGTTGATGAAGGATTAATAAAAATCAATGACTTATGTTAAATCTACTTATAAGAAATGTATGTTATAATGTTCTATATTTTTGTACTATCATCACTGTGAGTAATGATGGGCCGATTCTGCCGCATAACAGACCAATGTTATGGCAAGGCCATGTTACGTTCTTACTTCCATACATTATGCTACTGAATAATACTGAATACTGTCAAAATGTCATGTATTTGCTGTGCATTTAGGCGTTTCACACATAAACAGCAACGTCATTTGTATGTTATGAAGCTGGGTCAGAAAAACCCTGGATCGATCGATTGAATTGAGACAATTTTATACATAAACAAAACGAAGTTTTATTATTATTGCCCGGTAGATACGCCGCTGGTTGCACCTACAAATTTCTACTGAAGATGTATTTTTTATGAATTTTTATGGAACAGATCGCAAAATCAGGTGATAAAAACACTTCCCAATGTAGTATTATTCGTTTTTTCTTAGGATCCTTTAAATTTTATTTTAATACCATGATGAATTTTTCAAAACTCCATGATGTTTTTCCGTTCACCTATTCTGTACATTAATTCTTATCAGGTCATCATCTTAGTAATTTTGGTTTCTTTACAATATTTTCAAGTTGCTTCTCGTACAATTTTATATAATTTTTTTTGCACAGCATTCTGATAAAAATGTATAACATTTCCTTACTAAATGTAAAGCTGAAGATTCCATATAAAAACACACTTTTAGGCGAGATTTTAGCAAAGGAGTACGATTTCACGAATGATTCTTACGTTCAGATTCGTTTAAATTAGGTTTTTCCGTAATGGAAATATGCTCATGAAACATGAACCGAGATCGAATCCTGGTACTCTAAATGCTGATGGTAATACTACTTATGTTAATCTGATGTACTTTTTTCAATATTGTTTGGGCAGCGATCAGAACTTAAGAGCCCTATAAGCTGTTGTGCTGTTTTTTTTATTACTTCATTAAATTATAACAATCAGAATCAGAATGACTCTATGAGTTACAGAGCTGATATATTTAAGAAGGAAACTATAATTAAAATAATATATAAAAGTTAAATTAAAAATAATAATAATTACAAACTCATAACATAATTAAAACTAAAGGTAAAATTATAATATAAAATTATTAATCCGTGAAACTGTTCCAATGAACAGCTCACTATGTTATGTCAAATCCAAAGGAATTTTTCTCTTCAACCTTCTAGTAGACGGAGTCATAAGTAGAGGTGTTATAAGATGATTTGGATGGTTTTCTAGCTTGGAGTGATGGATTGAACTTCTGCTGCTAATTACATCCTTAATAAAAGGAAGTTGTGCTGATTTGACTTAATACTGCGTCGGTTTTAGATATGGCAACCAAACAATTGTCTCAGCTTTGTGAGATAAAGTTTATTATTACAATTTCCGTAATAGGGTAAATATTTATTGATGCAGGAAAGCATTATCACTTTTTTATTTCCAAGAAAAATCCAATGTCACTAGTGCATAACATCAGAATGGTTGAAGCAGGTACAGATGTGCAGGATACAATATTTATAGGATAATAAAAAATTAATGTAAATTTATTTCCATTACTTCAAAACTTCCCATTTTCTTACATTTTACACGTAATACTTTTATTACATGATATATTTATTGGTTACTCTGCCTAAGGCCAAAGGGCAGCCTCCTTGGCCTGAGTTAAACTCCAACTTGATAAAGAGGAAAGAACAGTGAGAGACTTTCCATTGCCATCTTACACCGCAGTGCCCTCAAAGTCTAGTATAAATTAGAAATATAATTTTAATCCATATCTTCGAGATAAAATGCTTGATACTGCCGCATGGTATCAGGTTGTGCGCGGTTTCGGAGTTGGATGCAAATCTGAAATCTGAAATCTGAAATCTAAAATCGGTCGCACACGCAGCGCATGATCCGATCCGATCGCCGTTCCCTTTGTAAACATACCTGTTCCATAACCTGCTCTGAAGCATGCCTAGTAGATTCATGGCACTGCTCCATTCGCACCTTTCGAGATATAAGCCATAAGCGTTGGAGTAAATATCAAATTGTAGCATTCCGCATACTTGCACTATCGTAAATAATTAAAACACGTCTGCGTACGTACATTCACACGGAATAATATCATTGTGCACCTCACGGAACTATCTGACGGCCTAATCCTGAGATATTCATTCATTTTGGAATTTTACCTTAACTAGTGGTGTATGGCATTACGCATTAAATCAACAGATCCATACAGCATTCCGTTATACAAGCAAGTACCAGGTACATAAAATTAGATAATTGTATACTGATGGTATTGTAATATATATATGGATTACGAAATGCATTATTGATTGTTCGATTCCCGAGTCAGCCAAGCCCGACATCAGGCAGCATGATGTCAAATTTCCTTTTGAGGTTATATAGATATCAATATAATTTCGAATGAAAATTGCTTTTTGTAGCAATTGCTGCATATAAAAATATATACGCCAAAACATATCTAATATATTTACAACTGTACAACAAAAATAAGAGTGGTTAACCACTGGGTTGCCCTCTTGAAAACAATATATCTAAAATAAAAGCCCAAACAACAGCTTATAGAATACGTAGGTCTAATTGCAGTTCAAACATAATTTTAATTTGGTCTCTATTTTTAAGTATAAATGATATCACTACTATGTGACAGCAGTTTTAAACTAAGAAACTTATGGTTACTAAAGCAGACGATTAACCAACGTGCCACATACACTCTAATGATGGTGAACATATTTCAGGAAATTCAATTTCTATTGATTTACTACGCTCTATATTTCCTGTATCAAAAATTAATTTTTTAAAAAAGCTTTAAAATTGTTTGATACCTTTGAAAGAAGAAAGATTTTTGAAATTTTTTTGTAACTTTTTTGAAAATTTTTTTTTTTATATATTGATTTTTCTTTCGAAGTTTTGAACTTTTTTTCAAAGCAATCGTCATAAGTCATAAAGTTAGTTGGGACGGAGATTTTTTGCCTTACTATCTCTCTCCATGGTTTTTACCTATCCTTTTTCCATTTTTTTGCACTCTATAATGACGTGCTCACAATCCGCCCTAGTCGCTCCACCCAATCAATAGCAATTACTCTACGGGAGCTTAATAAAATAGAAAACATAATATAAAATAGAGAAAATAAAGTTCTTTTTTTCACCTGGAGCTTTATGGTTGCTATTCTAGACGTACAACCTACATGCCACCAATGTCTCACCAATAATGGTGAATACATTTTAGCATATCGATTTTTTTTTTGATATACTATATCCTATATGACTATACTTATTATATAATAAAAAGAATAGAGAAGATACAATAAATAAATTTCCTTCGCTTTGTTGACAAAATTTAGATTTTTGATAAAATTATATTTAAGAGGTCTATTCTGCCATGAAGTAGACCAATATTATGGCAAGCTATGGTATTTAGCAGTTTTTATACAAAATCGTACTAAATACTGTTAGAAGCCATGCGGTCGCTGTGCAGTCAGACGTTTTAGAGAGAAAACTTAACCTAGAAAACGCACAATTGTAAAAAAAACGATGTTATAAACACTGGATTCTTGTGATATGGTTTGATAACATATGAGTGAAGTTGCATTTTATGTGTAAAACGCCTGTTCGTAGAGCAAACACATGCCGATTTTGTACGATTTTGTATGAAAATTACCACGTATTGTCATAAATCTAGTCAATCAAATCTAGTAAAGTTATAGATATTTGAAAGTAGAGTTATAGATTCCTTTAGATATTGGATCGTGTAAATTTTGTCATAACTTCCATAAAATATTAATATATAACACCTTCAAATGTAAAAGTTTAACACATTTTCATATAATAAATATCATGTGAAGATAATTTTTCACTTCGCTCCGATTATTTATTTATAGCGCAATTGAAAACGAAAATTAAAATGGGTAAAACGATAAATTATTGATACATGTAAAGTTAGGTAAAGGTATAATAAAATAGTTTAATTATTATTTATGGCTCAAAGCCTTCACATTGCACAAGTCAACTGTGTCATGCATGCACCTTTCTTACCGTATAAATCTGCTCGTAACCTATTTCATACATCTCGAATCTCTCGAAGGAAACTGTGAGACAAAGCTTTTGAAATGCACACTTATTTTAATCCGAATGTAATAATTCAAACTCACATGTCCAAGATAAACATCAGCGTTTATTTGATGGATATATTTCACAATTGCAAAATGTATTTCTTTTGTTTGCACCGTGCCGAAGTGGTTGAAATGAATTCAGGATTTTTGGCTAAAAAGTAGACAAAATATTTTGCAGTTGTCTGCTAATTCTAAAGAAATGGTTCGGGCGATCGTCTCTCAAAACTAATTATCACTAGCTTTTATCGAGCTCCGTTGAATACGTATATATGAGCGCTTGTGTATTTTATGACTTAACGGCCAAATTTAAACAAATCAAGAATATCAACAACAAATTTAGATTTCTTTAAATCAACTGAAATAATATTGATACATTTGTGTCGAGTAGATGTAGTAGATGAAAACCAAATGAATTTTATAATTTTTTATTTTTTTTATTTATAATTAGCAATCAGAATGCAGAAATAAAATTATTTAAGCAAATAAACTTACTTGGCTCTAAATAATTTACGTACCGTAAGATAAGATATAATAATCGTCCAAAAATCTAAAATAATTTTTTTTGCAATTCTTCATGTTTTCAGAGGTTTCTGAACATTTTGGCACTCATTGGAGAAAATGGATGGGTGTGTGTAAGCATGGATACAATTTTTCATCCACGGTTTCAGGATCAACCGATTTGAATAATTCAAAAAAAAACATTCGATTCCTATTGATAAGGAGACGTCTTGATTAATTTTTGGTAAAGACAGGTTCAGCTATTTCGGAGATACAGAGCAATGAGTGCAGAAAATAGAAATTAAGTTTTTAAGAGAACGGAGCATCCGATTTGAATTATTCAAATAACATTCCACTCGCATTGACGTAATGATGAATTGATTAAATTTTTGCAAAGACCGGTCCACCGGTTTCAGAGATCTAGAAAAAAGAGTTTAAAAAATGCCATTTGGCGGTCGAAAATCAGATATTTTTGACAGGCTGGATCAACCGACACATTAATGGGTATCAAAAACTTTTGAAAAATTTCAAAATTTTCAAAATTAAATAGAAACTCAAGAAATTTCAGTTTTCAAAAAAATCAAATTTCTACAAAATTTTTAAGTTATCCAAAAATAATAGTATTTTTAAGAAAGGTTAATTTTTCAATGATATCACTATTTAAATTCTTCATATAATTTCAAAGAATTCAAAATTCTCAAAAAAATCTATTTATTCTTTATTGGGCTTTTAAAAATTTTGAGTTACGGTACGAGAAGTTTCCTAAAGGCACGATGCAATCCACCACTTGTTTAAAAATAATTTTCCTAACACATTTCTGAATAAAAGAGTTTATTGAACACCATTTTACGATTTTTAAATGGACAAAGGATTTGAAGCAGTTTTATAATGGTGCAAGCTGTAATACCTAAATTATAATCCAATTGTCACATAATTATTATAATTATATAAAAAAATATTTTAATTTCAAATAAAAATCTGATGTTTACAGATAAACTGAATCTTAAGATAATCTTTCTTAATTTGTCCTAAAACTTCCCTGAATTCGACGCTCTGTGACTTTATGCACTTAAGCTCATAGATTCTTATAATTTTCTAAATCCAAAGCACGTTTGTGTTAACTACATAAAAATATTAACGTAAAATTATCAACACCCAAGTATTATAATATCAACTTCATATTTCAACTTTAATGCTTTAACCATATGACTCGTGACTTACATCCCACACATTCCGTATTTCCTACTTTATATCATAATAAATATGGATCCTGAACAGTTATTTCTTCGTACATGTGAATCGAAGTTGTCGAATAATTCTAATTTAATTACAAATCACTTCCTCTGTGAAACTTCAATCTCTAAATGAAATATATATTAATTCCTACTTGAGTTATTGCCGATTTCCACGTTGTCATTCAATCAGTTTCAAATGGATCTAACGTAATATGAAATGAAAATGCTTTTATACATTCTCAAGTCATCTACGCCATCTCGCAATACCACAAGCACAACAATGATGATATCGACATTCAAAGGCTAGAAGCACAAAGGTATTTACAAGAATGGAATTCTATCAAAAGATTATGCAACACCTCTGCATGCAGTTTAAATGGTAGTTTTTAATTATGCAAGTAGTCGGGGTAATAGAACCAAAAAGGTCCAACCAAATTACTGTCCACATATTTTAGTTTACTTCAGAAATGAGATACTCATAAGGTATGAATACAGGCTGACTAAACTTCCTACGTGCCTAGAAAATAAGTTGTTCGATCAAATTTATAACAAAAGACTTAAAAAGAAAATGACCTATTTAATTGTACTATTTATAAGTACAAATCTTTTTTTTTTTCTTTCTTATATTTTTGTACTACCATAACTGTAAAAAATTGCATCGCTGGATGTAGTTTTTATTAACTTCCCGGAGGAGAAGTTAATGTTTTCATCAAAAAATCCGATTCGCTAATTTTATGTTTCCTCCACGTTTCAAGCCATTCTGAATCGAATGAGACCAAATTTGAAAACATGTGGTGTGTGTATGTGTGTGAACAGATTTTTTGCCGTTAATCGACGTTTTCTCAAAAACGGCTGGACTGATTTCAAAAAGTTAAAAGCCACTCGATGTATCTCGCGTGATCCTGCACCTGTGTGCCCCCATGACCTTTCACTTGTATTTTGAAGTGAAAAGATTTATGCTCGCTTAAATAATACGTGTTAAATAGAGTGTCCGGTGCTTGGTGCCGTCCGGCGTTACGGGACTTCCCCCTATCGTTGTTTTGGCATTTGTCAAAATTAGACCTTTCATCGACGTTTGCTCAAAAACGCCTGAACCGATTTCGGAAATTTAAAAGCCATTTTATGTATCTCAATGAGGACTATCGTTTGCCAGTGCGACGATCTACCGTTCCGTTTCTTTGTAATTTGGAAAAAAGTGTTAAACTTTTTGTCCACATTTAAACTCATACTACCGAATTGACTTTAAAAAATCAAGAACTGTTCTAAAGATATTAGTTGGGAATGATACTGATTAGTTTTAGGCGAAAATCTACTGAGCCGTTTTCTTGTAATTACCTGCTGAAAAAAAATTAAGCCTATTTTCATGGAACTTTTTTGGCGATATGACAAGTAGTTTAATTTTAAAAATTCAAAGTTTGAGAAAATAAGTAGTTTTTTTGACGTTTGTTGAAATTAAGATTGTACGATTTACTTGGTATAACGATAGAGTACTTGGTCTTTATGAACATACTAAACCGTTAAAGTCCTACGGAAACTGCTTCAATTATAAAAATTGTTGATTTTTGAATATTTGCTTTTAGAAAATACACCGTATTAATGTATTCGTTTGTTTTCAATTATGTGTATTAAATCCACTCGGAATACGTCTAATCACTCATAAATTAATTTATTTTTTATTGATTAAGTCAATTATTTACACATATCGGGAAGTTCATGTAACTTGCCTCAAGGCAAAATACCAATACCAACTAGTTTTATTTTGTATGTTATCTACCAATACATGCCACTTGATATTAATTAGGAATTAGTAAACATTAGTACAATAATAAATATCGGAGCTGTAAAGTGGTGCTATAAAATATATGAAATAAAACAGATTCTCTGTGGTGTTTGCATTACAATGTCAACTCAAATAATTTATGCTTCAATATATCACAATAGCAATAAATATTTAAATTAATCATTTCATAATAATGCATAATAATAATAATAATATAAGCAAACTTGATAAGAAGTAAGCGTATGCCATTCAACTAATTTCACAAGAGCGCGCAATGTTACACCACAAAAACAATATATTTTTTTAGTGAACAGATGTGTTTGTACGGAACTTTCACAGTAGTTGTATTATTATAGAATTACTACCATATGATTTGAAATCTTGCAATTTACCAACTTAATCAGTAATTAACTTCGTGTTTATTTCAACGACCGCGGTTTGATGCTAAACTTCACAGCAGGAATCGATTCCGGTTAATAGCGAAATTGACGCGCACGTCAAATCAGAATATATCCGGACAGCATCTCGATTGATGCGATACAAATAATATTTTTTATGAAAATGAAAGATTAGTACTAGTAATGTATAAAAGTTTTCATGTTTTAATTGACAACAATTGGGCAGAATTGATAAAAACTTTATCTTTCGATATGCATGAAATTCCAAACTTTAACAATTTTGTAAATTGTTTAGTAATGCAATTGTAATTACATTATTTAGAAGTGTAATTGTGTAGTAGTGTAATTTTAAAAACTTTGTTTAATTTTGAATTTTGTTGCAGTAGTTGGTAGATTTTAAACCAGAATTGAAGATATATATTTCTAGTAGTTTCTTTGCTGAGCATATATACTAATATATAATTAGAATATTCCCTTTTTAATGTAATATATTGTTAACAATCTCGGTCCATCGTTTTGCATAAACAGATCACAGAATAAAAACATTATAAAGAAGAAAAAATGAATATAGATTTATAAAACTAAATAAAAGTCGTGAAAATGAGAAGATATAAAATTCACAGCAATTTTGTTAAATTTTCAATGATAGAAATATGTGATATTTCTATATATGATATTCAAAATAAATATATTTTAAAAGTTTACTTAAAATGTTGATAACCTATAATAAACGTTTGCCTAAAAAATATTTGATAAATGTTTATGCATCTCTCGGAAATCAGTTGAAAATTTTATTTAAATAAAAATTAATATGGATGCTAATTTTATTTTAATGTTACATTATTACCAAAAGTGTCAAAATTATTTGTTTGGTACTAGTACATTGGAAAAAATATAAAATACTAAAATAGAGACAAAATAAAACAATTTTCTCACTAATATATCAATATAGTTCTAATTACCATAACTAATTCAAATCATCAATTGAAAAATAAAATGAGGGCTCTTCAAATTAAAATTTGATTTGTTTTTTAGAATTTTATAACTTAATTATGAGTGAATCAAAATTTTGAGAACAACATTGTATTTGATTATTTTGAGCATAAATAAAGAACAAACATTGTAGGTATATATTTTATAAAATTAGTATTTACTTACAAAGAAGAACCAAAAAACTTTGGTTGTATAGAAACGGACAACATTTATTTTTCATACATTCAACTGGTAAGGGTTGGCTACCATTAAGGTTTTTATAAATTTTTTTAACCATTTAATTTTATTTTTTTTATAATTTGCATACATACAGCCCTGAACTTTGCATCATTCTTACGTAAACGCCTGTTTTGTAATTTAAAAAATCGAATAATTTTTCATCCCGCTTTCAGTCATTAAATGTTTTTCACTCAATTTCGATTAAGTTTTTTTTTAAATCGTGGAGAAGCTTTAATTTGGCTGCAAAAAACTTATTTTATTTAAGAGTTATCCACTCCTAACATTTTATATTTATTCTAAATTTTGGGACCAATTTTCTTTAATTAATAAAAAATTACATACAAATCCAACTTTTCACCTTCTTACAACAAAATCATTTTTCATAATAGTTATTTTAGTAATCGTTTCATCGTTCATACCGTTTTCAGCAAGTGAATGCTTTCACTTAATTCTTATTCAGATTTTCCTGGGCTTATGAAAACTTTAATTTTACTTCAGAAACAATTTAATTTTATCAATGGTTGTCCACCATATGCCGATGCGCGCAAACAGTACATAGTGCACGAACGCATGAATAAAAGTTTTCTAGAAATATTTATAATGGCGAAACAACATTTGCCGGGTCAGATAGTATATTAGGGTGGTCCTTTATATGGACATTTTCGAATTTTGTTTCTCTCAGTGACTTAAATGCTTCCAAATTGATAAAAATACTCTGAAAGTTTTAGCTCTTAATATTAACTTTTAGATAGTGCGCAATTCAATCAAAGCTTCGTATCGAAATAGCATGGAAAAAATTTCGAAAATTTTAAAAATGTTTTTCTAGGTATAACTTAGCGAAAATTCGACGCTCTACAAAACAAGGTTTTTTATTATTTGTTTTGTAGAGCGTAGAATTTTGAATAAAAATCATTCATTTGTTCGCTAAGTTATATCTAAAAAACATTTTTAAAATTTTTGAAAATTTTCCTATGGTATTTCCATATAAAACTTTGATTTAATTGCGCACTAGCTAAAAGACAATTAAGAGCTAAAACTTATATAGTTTTTTTTTTCATCAATTTGGAAGCATTTGAGCCCCTGGGAGCCAGAAAATTTAAAAATGCCCATATGTTAGGGACCACCCTAATATATATACATACATATATACATATGAACATAAATATAGAAGAAAACAACTACAAACTCTCAAGCAAAATATAATTAATAATCAACAAATAATCATTGCACAAATGATTATCGCTCATAAATTAGTTCTGTGCTAAAAATAAGACATTCGATATAAATATTGCATTTCCTTCGCCGATGATAAATTATATTCAGTAGCACGCACAAAAACTAGAAAACGATATGGAAATCTCGTTATCTTTCTCGTGACAGTTTCTCTCGATCCAATTCTCGTTGCTCGATGTATCAGTGAAAAAGGTGATACAATTAATAACATTGACAACGTAATTTTATATCATCAAATTATAATAATAACTGTACATTTTAATTAATATCAGCGTTTTATAATTTTCAACGAGTTGCAAATCAATCTATTAGAGTACGTAGGTAAAACTAATCGACATATTTATCGAATCAGGCGTTCTTTTTTCTGCAAAACTAGTAGATAATGCGGAAACGGTTATCATTTAGCAGACGACACGCGATAAGGCTGTCGATGTTTAAAAGATTATTAGTTCTTAAGGAAAAATAACAGAGTCTGCATTTGCATATAGACTGAACATTTCAGGAACTGGTGTATGCAAAATACCAACATTGATAGGAATTTGGCAATAAATGTTACCTGCAGCGTAGTGGCTTTAAATTGGAAGTTAAGAAATGTTTACACGTTTGATAGTGTTTACAGGTTTTTTACTGGATGACGTACGCGTGGGAGATCTTGAACGAAATGTAATAGTTCAATAGTTTTAGGCAAAAAGTAAGACGTGTTATAATAGATAACTGACCTGATTCGGAATTGCTATCAAAAGTTGGTGTTAGTGTATGTGCACTTTCTTATACCTCATTGCAATAAATATGTAAAGTTACAACATTCTATAGCAAAAAATATCGGAGAAAGTTAAGTGTAGTAACAACTAGAATTTGGTATACTGACTAATTTATTTATAATAATTATTTAATTTATTAAAATATTGTGGAACAAATAAACGTATACCAAATGTAGTATTGTTGGCACTTATTATATTAGTTTTATATTTTTCAATCTAGCATGAATGCTCAAATTTGATAGATACCTACATATTAATTTAAAATTTCATGAAAACTCGCATAATATAGAATGTGAAGTACCTAATTTATTATTAAATTTGTAGTAGTTTTATTGAAAAATAGAACTGAATGATGTATTGCTAGCTAAACTATACTGATTATGAGATAGGTTCTAAAGGAAGATATATGAAGTATGTTTGTTCGAACAAGTTTCCATTATTGCTTTTAAAGGGCCAAAAGTAAGTTTTTTTGTTCGAGTTCTTTTAATAATAACTGTGACTTGTATACAGATAGATCACTTTGCTTGTTATTTTGTCGTAAGTTGGACATTCTGTTTTATGTGACATATGTATGCTGTGATAGTTTTCGGGCAAAGATTAAACATATAAAAAAATCTAACTTAACTAATATAAAATACAAAAAGGAAGAAAAAGAAAAATTGAATACAAGAAAACTAGAACATACAAAGATTTCTTACTTGAAAAATTATGTTTTGTTTTACATTGTTATATTATACTCATGGGCTTTGTTTAAATAATTATGTAGTGTTGTGTTACATATTTATCATGGGGCTCTGGACGGTTGTGGCACTGGCCCTTTTCTTGTATGACTTGATTGTGTGACTAATCCATCGTATTTAGGGACAGTATTTCAATATTTTCACGTGATATGTTTTTTTTTTTAATTTCATCATAATTTGTTTTTTAAAAAATATTATTTACTTAAGTGTATCACAAGTTCACATAAACAGTTAAAATGTTTGTAAAGTCCAAAGAATGCTTTATTTAGCTCCACACCTTGTATTTTACACTTTTGTGAATATTATTTGCATTTATTAAAGTTCATTGAGTCATTAAAATACATGTCATGTTAAATGTTATAATGTTAGTTGCAACCGATTTTATTATAAACAATTAAAAGGTCGTAGAATTGTGGGGAACATGTAATTGTAATTTCGCATAAAAAACATAATTAAGATTAATAAAAAAAAACTAATAGAGATTTGTTATTTTTATTAATTATTTACGAGGTTGCTAATACAATTATAATGTTGCGTACGACCTGATATCAAGCAGTAGTGTGTTATTCATTTTCACGTGTAATTAAAGACAAAAATATTTGTCGAGAAAATATAGGCTTTCCGCACAGTACTGAAAAAAAAAAAAACCTATTTAAAATATGTAAAAATATATTCACAACTAGATAGAATAGGCATTAAAAACTAACAAAAGCTAACTAAATGTCTTCACGAAATAGATTGGTTGTAATTTTTATTAAGAAATTAATCTCAATTGATTCACAATTATTTAAAGTATTGTTTCACAAAACAATTTCGGAAAATCTATCAACTCCAAACTAAAGAAAATCTTAGCAAGTGAGTCGTTTTCTACATACTGATAATTGACCTATGGCTTGTCTAAAGTTTTTATTATTAAAAAATACTATAATATTTTATGTTTTGAATCCTTTTCTCGCCGCACTCTCAATATTAGTTAGGTGCAATATTCTTTTTACAATTTTTCAAAAAGCAAAAAAATCTCTTCATATTTACATCCTAAACGGGATGCATGGAAATCTCAGGACATCAAAATTAAAATAATTCGAAAATCCTTTTTTCGATATGCTTAATGAAGATTTTTCAATGATTACACAAAATACATTTTCAGCTTATAAAATTTTAATAAAGATAGACGAAGCAGGGGAGATTTTTTGATCAGCCAATTTTGGTGATTTACCAAATAATTGCGAGAAAAGTAAATTGAATGGTAATTTGAACATTTGTCTATATCTATTTTTTTACTGAAATACTGTCTTTAAATAAGATGGATTATTTATTTGTATACAATTAACAGTTATGATAAAAAGAATTCGTACATAAACAGTTTTTTTTTTTTGACTCTTTAAAGCAATGCGGTTTACAGATTATGCTAATGAAGGGCGCCGACTGAAAGCAATAGTGGGAACTTGTTCGAACAAACATACTACATGGATCTCCCTTTGGACACTTTCTCAAAATCGGTAAAATTTAGCTGTTATAACGACTGTCACTACCGAACCCTGGCACAACCGTTCTCTTAGTCTCCCCTACATTGCAATATCGTCCATTTTAGAAGTTAAATTATAAATTGCAAAAGATTAAGAAAAATTAATTCATTGTATTGATAACAGAGTTCTAATGTATCTGAAAATATACCAACGCATTTTTCTAATTCTTCAATATTATCAAGATACAAAATTGATTCTCAACTACAAATATCCCTTGAAGTCCCTTTCTAGTAAAAGCACGAGCCGTACAAGTTTTTGTGCATTCACAACATAGAACTCCGGCTTCATTCGCTCTGCAAAGCTAAATGTCGCTAGTATTTTATAATTTAATGACTATTTTATTCTAATGCAGTTATAATGGTTTTGTCAAAGCGTTTCATGATGCTTTTCCGTTTCGCTCGTGACACTCTGGTCGAAGAAATATAAACAGCACCGGCAAGGACCGGATTCCTGTAATCACATCTGCACAGTTATATTATTTACATCGTATAGTAATACATTGTAAAAAAACTTCCGCAACAGTTGATTATAGTTAAAAAATTATTATAAGGTTTTTTGAATGAAATTAGAACTCAACTTTGTCTGCCGCAGATGTTGTATCCTGCACAAAAAAAGGAAGCGTTATATTTCATAAATCCAAAGATTGTGTTAAGAATATTGTAAAAAAATATTTAAGTACAAAGGATTTATTTCGTCAATAGTTTCTATAAGCAGAATGTCGAAATTAAGCAATCAGTCAAATTGCAATTTGGACGTGTATTAAAAAATATTCAAATACATAACACAAATTTTATTTCATACGAATTTGATGTAATACTAGTTACGAATGGGTTGTGCTAATCGAAAATGGGGACGGGTTCAACTCCGGGACAAATATAGGACCATGTAAAATACCTCGTCATATACGTCGATAGAAAACTTAATTGGCGAATCTACATAAAAAAGTGGCAACAGTTTGAAATAAAAACCAAAACTCTTTACTAGTTATTAGGGACTAAATCCAAATTAAGCTCATACAATAAGCTACTTTTATATAAAACTTCAGACCAATTTGGTGCTATGGAATACAATTGTGGTGCAGTGCTCATTAGACTAATGTAGAAATAATACAGAAATTTCAGAACAAATTTTTTGAAAATTGCCTTAGGAGCACCAAAATATATCCTGAACTGGCTGATTCATCTCGGCACGAACACACCTACCATAAGAGATGCAATAACAAAAACAGCACATAAATATATAATAGAAACGTCAGTCACCCAATTTTACTAGCAAACTTCATAATAACAGATAACTATCGACGAAGATTACAAAGAAAAGCGCCACCTGATCTAAGTCATCAATTTTCCTGATAAAGATTGAAATAACGTGGTTATTATTTATAAGAAATTATTTATAAGTAAATAATTAAGATTACATCATTATCATTAAAATATTGTTAATATTAAAACGATTGAAAAACAACTATTGAGTTCTTTTTCCAATATGTCAATTTAGTATACAAATGTCCCTTTACGGCTGACAATTGTTAATTCCCCAAATTTACTTAATGCCCTTAACTGGATAGTTGCAAATAAAATAGAGAATAACTTAAAAAAATAATGTAGCTTTGAAAAAATCCGGGACACAAAGTGGAAATCTAGGACTGTCCCAACCAAACCGGAACGTATGGCCACCTTATAAAAATCAGGAAAATATCTTTTAACACGATTTTTAAAGATTTTTTTTAAATCTTAGAGTAAATAGAAGATTTTTATCATCATTTTTTTGATAAATTAGAATGTATTAATAAAAATTATTTAAAACAAATTTAACTAGATTTTCCTTTAGAGTAGACCATCAAAACCCAGACGTTGAATCACTGGATTGGACATTTGATTTAGATATTCTAAGTACTACTAAAAATTAGAATACCATATAAAAAAGGTGTAGATACTAAAAAAAAAATTACCTTTATGTAAACAGAGAAAAAATAGGTATACAATTATATATACAACAGTATATCACAATTTGTTTAAAAGTTTCAATACAATTAATCTAAATAATTTTTTTTTTGTTTTTGTTCATAATTCTGATATTTCATAAGCTGTAGTATTATTTATTACTGAAAATGTATATCACTACTTCTTGATATTAGACTGCAAGTGAGATTCGAACTTGAAGTCCTGTGGTTCTAATACTAAATAAAGTAAACGCAAAATTATCGAATATTACAAAGACCTCTCTGTTGTATTCAGATTTGATATTTGAATGTCAATATGCAGTTAAAATTGATAAATATTATCTCAAATTATAAACTATTAGCAATTATCTGAGTAAAATGTTTAATTCGTGCATTTTGCGGAGCAACACAGTAATTTGCAAAGCAGTTTAATTTTAATATTTCAAACTTAAAGATAACCTCGATAATAACAATGGCTTTTCTTTATTAAGAAGACTGAACGTGGTTCTTCTATAAATGGAATTAATAATGATTACTATGATATTCTTTGAAAGACTGGCGTTCCATCTCAATTAATTAATCAGCCTAAAACCTTTAGCATGTTAATTTTCGAAAAAGACTCAAAACAACACGTTTATTGGAGCTCTGCTGCGTAGAATAAATTTAGTTTCATAAATATGTTCTAATTTTTATGTTTGATAATATTTTTACTCTTACTTAATATTTGATTTAAAGTAGGAGTAACATCTGCTCATTATCAATTATGTATTGGTATTATATTTAATAATATTCGCAAGATATAATAATCGCAAAAAAGTTCAAAAATAAAATATTTTATATATCTTTAAATTTCAAAGATTTCTGATCATTTTTGCATACCTTAGAAAAAATGGATGTATGTGTTATGCGGACACAAATTTTAGTCGTTCATATTGAACACAGATCTACCGATTTGACTAATTAAAAAACATTCGATTTGAATTATTGGGGTACGTGCTGATTAGTTCTTGTCAAAGCCAGGTCCAGCGGTTTCGAAGATATGGAGCAAATAGTGCCAGCAATGGTAATTCAGTTTCTGAGAGAACGGAGCGTCCGATTTCAATAATTCAACAACAACAAAAATATATTTGTTTTTTTGCCTTAAGACACGATGCCACGCGCCTGTAGATTCTTTATTATATTTGCTAAAGGTCCACTAAGGGCAGTTGTAAATTAAATGTTGAAATGAAAAAAACAAGGCCGAGTTCAACAAATATTCCATATTGTAGCGTTATGATTATTCATATTAGTCAACGCGCTTGTATCGATGGAAACTGAGAAGTTATTGTTTAGTATATCGAATAAATATTAAATTTCATCATTATTTCAGCTCATTTATTATTGTTAATATCCCGAGCATTTGTATAAATAATCAATTTGTGTGTCACGAAAGACTAAACATACTGCTCATTTATTATATTGATACTGTCGACATTATAAACAGAACGTATGTTAATATTTATGTTCAGATTTATTTACAAGTATTTGCATGAACACCTTGTTAACGCGCCCGTGAATGCTCTCGCAATAATCCATCTCGTATTTTAGTCAGATGAATTATTACGATAGTTTTGTCTACGAGATTATTCGGGATTAAATAAAAGTCATGCTTAACGAACTTGCAGGGCTTGATCAGCTTGATTGATTACAATATTTATTAAAAATGAGTTCGTTCGCCATTATGCCTTAGGCTTGGGTCAAATATACACAAATAACGTACAATTAATTCAAATATAAAAATAATACAAAAAGCAGCATCTAAAATATTAAGATGCATTGCAAACGCACTATGGTATATTTCGAACGACACTCTACATAAAGACTTGAAAATAAGAACTATTAATAAAGTATTAAAAAAAAATAGTAAAAAATAACACAAAAAATTACCAGGTGACCTAGACAAATATTTAAACGAATTGAGTGAGGAATCTCCTACTCGAAGATTAAAAAAAATAGTTATACGATCTAAAATAAAATGTTAAAAAAGAAGATATCTCATTAGAGATAAACTCTTTAAAGGCATATACAGATCAGCAAATTTTCCTAAAAAATAATGTATATTTTGATTGACAATGAAATGAAAAAAAGAAAAAAAAAAGTACAATATTAGTGAAAATTTAATTTATTAAAAGGAACAAATGAAATACAAGCTTTTTCACATAGCAATCAGGGCTATATATGCAGTGGTATTAGAATGCAACCCAGTGGTTGGTCAAGATATTCATTACATTTTTATCTCATACCATATATTGCTGAAGTGCACCCGAAAGGCTATTCACCAATAATATTTTAAATATATAATCTCAAGTGATTATTGGATATCACTACAGCTCATTATCAAGCTGGTCGAGGTAGGTATCGAAACCGAAACTAGTGGTTTCTAGACCAAGTTCTTAGTACAGATATATAGAATTCAAAATTAAAAAGAATGTATGTAGCTAAATGCTCTAGCGAGATCCATTTAACTATTTGTAAGTGGCATTTTGCCTTAGAAAAAGTTGCATGAACTTCCCAATATGTGCAATAATTAACTTAATTAACCAAAATTGAGATTTAGCTATTTGGATAAAATATTATACTGTATATTAAGTTTTCGCATTCACTAAAAACTAATCAATCAATCAATCAATCAATGAAATTCAAATTGTGACTCATCACATCACAGAAGCGACTTTTTGACAAAATTTGAACTTATTTTTTTCAAACTTTGGTAATTTTTTTAAAATTGCACTTCGTCATAGGGCCGTAATACTTTACTTTATTAAAGTATTTTATTAATTACCGTAATACTTCATTAAGGTTTACTTTATTAAACATACTTAATATGACTGTGATCTCTATTGTTATAAAATTTCATGTGAATCGACCAAATTTTTTTTTATCACTTAATTACGAAGAAAAGACACTGCCGATCTTTACTAAAAACTTATCAGCATATAACATTTTTTGAACTTTCAAAATCGATTTAGGATTGCGGACTGAGAAAGGTGGATGAAAATTTTCACTGATCTGCTAATTACAAAAGAAACGGCTTGGTTGATCATTGTGAACAACAAATCAATACCAGTTCTTGTTCAGATGCATCAACGGCTTTTAAATTTTCTTAAATCGGTGCAGCCGTTTACAACGAAAGATAAATATAATACACTCACACACATACAATATATAATTTGGAAAAATTGGATGGAAAGAGCGAATATGTTAGTAATAGAGTGATTCTGCCCTATTTTTTCGAGATATTTTTGAGGTATAACACTCAACTGAATTCTGTCTTATTTCTTTGAGATATTATACAAGTAGAGACATAGACGCTGATATTAATACTAAATCTTAAGATATAATAATCCTTTTACCGATAATTTTTCGAAGGTGTTACGAATGTGCGTTGTTCGTACATACCTGTCATGATCAGTGTTGCGTGTCCTTCGAATTAACGAGATTTTCGCTATCATTCTTCTAATCGGAACATTTTGAACGCCATGTCTCGGCCGCCACTTTATACTTTGGCATCTCCATTTGGTGCAAAGGCTAAAAAATAAAAGTATCCTTTTTGTGAGATATGGTCAGAAATTCTCATTAAATGCAACGTGCTAACGCTTGTTTTCGCACGATGGATATCGCACCAAAACTACTAATGGATAAATGAGGGCGATGGTGTAAACATACAGTTGAACTGAAATAAATGACTAAAACGAAATTTATATTGGCCGATTCTGCCGTACAATAGACCAATGTTATGGCAAGGCTATGTTACTCTCCACTTTGCATACATTATGCTACTGAATCATATTGAACACTATCAAAATGTTATGTATGTGCTGTGCACTTGTATGTTATGAAGCTGGATCAGAAAGACCATGTTTCTGTTTTTCTGTCTGATAATATGAGAAAAACGCCTGACTGTACAGCAACCGCATAGCTTTTGATAATATTTAGAACGAATTAGTATGGAAAGTTCTACATAACATAGCCTTACCATAACATTTGTCTGATGTACGGCAGAATTGGTACTTTAAATTTTATGACTGATCATGCTATTGTTGCAACCGCTCTTAAACATAAACCTTTCATGAAATTTTGTCTGTGTAGCCTTGAAGTTTGCAAAATAAAATGCGTATTTGAATTGTGATGGGTAGAGCTGTTTCTATTCAACCTTGTCCTATATTTTTAGATGCGTGGTAGATGTACCTACTATGTATAACTAAATTTATGTGTTTTTAGAATCAACTACTATATATATATATATATATATATATATATATATATTCTATATATTCTATATTTTTTAGATGCACTTGTGATATGAGTTGAGTGTCTAGGAACCACAGTTTTCGGGTTTGATACCTACTTTGACCAGCTTAATATCATGATGTAGTAATTCCAGACTCATTTGAGATTATGGAACTGGAATATGATAAGTGAATAGCATTTCGAATGCAATTCTGCCATAAATATCACATTAGTATTAGATAATAATCTAATAATGATCAGAGAGAAAATTGTAGGGTTTACCGGGTTTTATTCTAAAAGCAATAAGTTTCATAAAGGATTCATATCACAACATTGAGAAAGGAAAACATTGTAGTTTTGATCGCAGCTCAAGTTGAAGTAAAAGGAAAATTTGGATGCAATTGTAAAGTTTACTCTCTATTTACTATGATCTGGTACGAAATAATTAACCTGATATCATAAAAAAAATCTGCTTGTATGACATTACAAATTTAATTTTAGGAAGCAAAATAATGATTAAATACGTAAAAGGCTGAACTATGAAGTTCAGAACATTGCGGACTATGGAAAATAATGTAAGGGTTTTTATTTAGATTAGATTTATCTGACTGATGTGATATTTATGACAGAATTATATCCAAAATCATTTATCAGCCTATCATTTATAATCTTTCTGATCAATTATCTCAAATGAGTCGTATTACTACAGCTTGATATCAAGCTGGCCAAAGTAGGTATCAAACCCGGGACTGTAGTTCCTAGACCGCGTTCTTAAGATGGTGCATACTTATATCCCTTTCGTATTAATTTCTTCTATGAAATTGGAATTTAAGTGATCAAAATAGATTTGCATTAAAAATGCTGCATTGAAGAAATATGAATTTCCTATACCTACACCTATGTCCCCTTCGTATTAATATTTTCCATGAAATTAGGATTTTAGGGATTAAAAATAAATTTGCATTAAAAATGTCACATTAATCGAAGAAATTGGAGTTTTGCCTACAATTCTATCATGTACCTGATCTATTATTTATTACGTATTTCAAAACTATCTTTTTTATTTCCAGTTGACGCCTATCGGAACGACCATTTTTCAAGGAATCTTAGCCAAAGATGCTGACGCCGGAGTTAATGGTCTGGTGGAATATTTCATCGAAATGGGCGATGGAAGCGGTTTGGGTCCTGATTCTGGTGTTGGAAATACTAGAATTACATCAGCTGATGGCTATGGCTACTTTTCTATTAATTTGCCTCATCAGGGACAAGTAACCGTTAACAGGACCCTGGACTATGAGCGGACTCAACGATACCTTCTTACTTTGGTCGCATCGGTATGTGAAAATAATCGATCTAAATTCCTATATTTTTGTATCATAATAGAGTAATACTGAGAAAAAAATCGAAGTTTATGCATAGATGCGTGCAAATTGTGAGTTTATATATACATATATAAATTTAATTATTTATTTATTGTTGCTTCAAGTTCATGATTCTGCTACACACCTTTCATAAATATTGATAACGGTTTCCTTGGCAATATCAAGGAATTAAGGTGTGTGCACCATCTCACCAGAAAAGCTATAACTATTTTGTGCAAAGTCGATAAATCTGATGTGACACTGATCCATCCATCTATTAATCCAAAAATTATTGGATCTATCTTTATCAGTATTTCAATCGAATTCAACATGAATTTTACATAAATCGTTATAAATCATGTAGCGAATTTTAAATGATTATTATCCTATGGTTGTTCAGCAATAAAAGTGTCAATTAAGTTATCACACAAGGCTTTGAAGGATGATCTGATTATTTTACTAATTCAAAACAATGGTCAAGAAATTTACGTGCGTTGTTCTAACTTTCTCCCTTAGATTTGCCAATTAGAACAAATGGTGCGACAAGTTACTATAAAATGGAAACGTCTTGTTATTTTTTTTTTTGGTTATTTGTAATACAGTTAAAATCTAAAAGATAACTTATGTAGATATACTATTTCATCAAAAATGTTAAAAGGTTTAGATAGCAGGTAGTAGATGCTCATTAATAAATAAAAAATAAGATATTGTAAAATCAAGTCAATTTTAAATCGTCTCTATTATAGTTGACAACAGTTCAATAGTTTAGTAATGTATCATGTATACTATATATATGTATACTATATACATCACCATAAACTAAATGAAAACTAGTTGGTATTGGTATTTTGCCTTGAGGCAAGTTACATGAACTTCCCAATATGTGTAAATAATCGACTTAATCAATAAAAAATAAGTTAATTTATGAGTGATTAAAAGTATTTCCGAGTGAATTTAATCACACGTAATTGAAAACGAACAAACACGTTAACTTGGCATATTTTCTAAAAGCAAATTTTCAAAACTCAATAATATTTATAATTGAACCAGTTTCCGTAGGACTTTAATGGTTTAGTATGTTCATTAAGACCAAGTATTCTATCGTTAAACCAAGTAAATCGTCCAATTTTAATTTTAACAAATGTCAAAAAAACTACTCATTTTCTCAAACTTTGATGAATTTTTAAAATGGAACTACTTGTCGTAAGGCCGGAATATTTTAGTAAGTTCTATAAGACCATGATATATACGCCAAAAAAAAATCCAATAAATTCCATAAAAATTTGGTTTAATTTTTTTTCAACAGTTAATTACAAGAAAACGGCTCGGTAGATTTTCACCTAAAACTAATCAATGTCATTTCCAACTAACACCTTACGAACGGTTTTTGACTTTTTAAAATAGATTCGGTAGTATGAGCTTGAATGTGGACGAAAAGTTTAACATTATTTCCCAAATTACAAAGAAACGGCTCGGCAGATTGTCGCACAAAACTGACAAACGATAGTCCTCTTTGAGATACATCGATTGGCTTTTAAATTTTTGAAATCGGTTCAGACGTTTTGGAGCAAACGTCTATGAAAGTTCTAATTTTGACAAAAGCCAAAAAAAACTATACTGATTTTTGCAAACTTTGACGACTTTTTAAAGATAAACGACTTGTCGTAGGACCGTAATATTTTAGTGTGATATATAAGACTATGGTATCTATCGTAAAAAAAAATTATAAACGTCTTAGAAAAAAAATTTTAACACTTTATTACAAGAAAACGACCCGGCCGATCTTTAACAAAAACTAATTAGGTCGATCCCAACCAGTATCTTTCGAACAAACGAATAGTCCTCATTGAGATACATCGAATGGTTTTAAATTTTTGAAATCGGTCCAGCCGTTTTTGAGAAAACGGTAAAAAAATCTGTTTACACACACACAGGCACCATTAACTATTATGGTAGCAAAAAAGTGATTGATTCATAAAAATGTATATGGAATTAAAATTTTACCAGCAACAACTTATTATTGAATCTTTTAAACTTACTATTAGCCGATTATTTACGTATTAATATTTTATCTTGCAAAAAAGGTCTGTTAAACAAATTATCACAATTGAAGCATTAGCACTCATTAACATCTTCCCATGCATAAATATCGCTTTTATCATTATTGAGAAAGTATGTGATAAAAACAAATAACTACGAGGCAAAACAATATATAACATGATATAGATATTTTGATTTCAACATTAACTATAGCAGAGAAACTATATTATTCATGATCGTGGGCAAAATTCTCACGAGTACTTATTTCCATTCTGATAATTCTCATATAGAATAATCCATTATTTTTCTGATCTACATAATATAGACAGTTGAGTGGAGTTGTTTGATTAATTACGAGATATTCAATATGTTCATGTTATATTAGATTGTGTTTTACTAGTCTTATTGCTTTCTACGTTATATAACATGTTACTATTTCAATGAATTTACTGCACAAATAATTATTAGTTTGATTATTACGTTGCATATAATCAAATTCTATTAGCAACGAGATAATAGTATATTAAAATGAAAATTGATTTCGAACTTATCATAGTAAAAGTGAATAAATCATGTGGACATGTAGAGAAATTCCAGGATCATATAGTTTACTTGTATTGTCATATATTGTTTATTAGAAAGTTAAAATGAACACGATTATACTAGTGGTGCATGGCATCGTGCCTTATGGCAAATTGCTGGAACTTCCTGATCCAATAACTATATTTTTTTAAAAAAAAACTTTGCAAAACTTGGAAAAAAGATTTTTGAAAAATTTTGAAATTTTTGACAAAAATTGACTTTTTTGTATTTTGATTTTTTTTATTATTTTTACAATTTTGAACATTTTTTTAAGCAATCGCGCCGCATAGCTCATTTGGAGTCAAAATATCAAAGCGCGTAGACGTCTAACGTGTAAACATTAGTACGGAACCCATATAAATTTACACAAAATTTGTACTTACTATTATAATCATTATAAAATATCTGATACAGGAGGTTAAAATATGTTAAAGACTTACATGCAAAGATATTTAATATTGGGGTATATTATTGAAGTAAAACTTCCTATAGACGTTAGATATGTCTTCGAAAATATTGCATTTTTCTGCTAATTCCAAAGAAATGGCTTGACCAATCGTCGTGCAAAACTAATAAACGCGCCCTAATCGAGTTAGGTCAAACGACTTTTAAATTTTAGAAATTGGTGCAGCCATTTTTTCAGAAAACGTCGACCAAAGGTCAAAAATTGGCCAAATATATACACGCGTATAAACACACATACTTTTTCCATATTTGGTCTCAAACGATTCAGAATAACCTAAAACACCAAGAAAACAAAATTAGTAAATCCGATTTTTTCTGAGAATACTAAATTCTTCGGGAAGTCTTGGGATTTTTGTAATGAATATTTAAATATTTTTTCTGAACTTTTAAATAGCTAAAATACCCGTTACGCAAAATATATAATTCTCAAGTCTGATAAAAAGCCCAGAATCAAAAAAGGAAAAAAAAGTATAGAAAAAATTACAATGATATAAAGCTTAAACGTCGGAAGGTTGAGAAAGAATAGTTGAAATAATCTTCGAATAATTTTGGAATCTTGCAAAAAAAGTTGTCTAAAAATAAAAGATCAACGACGATTACCGTTTTGAATTATCAGTGTATCCATAATAAAAGCAAAAGAAACAATATTTGAATTCTTAAATTTTCACAATAATTTGAGATGGCAAAGTGAGTATAAAGTCATAACTTGTTTAATAAGCATTTTTGCTCCAATGCTTCAATTGTTACTGCTTAACTACATTCCTTCTATTTTATGAGATATTAGAAGATAAATGTTATATGAACGAAAAACGTAAAAAATCAGCACATGTTATTGGTTTAATCACACTTTGTATTAAAATTAAACTTAAAACAAGTTCTGATTCTAATAAACGAGACTTATATAAAAGTCAGATCGATCAAATGAATTTACCTATATGAAGAACATTTTTTTCATTCTTTTATTTTTGCTCTTAAAGATTCTAGATCACACTTTTAAAGACATATCCATTAGTAGGGTTGAATTTGAAGGTCCGCAGGTAAAAAGGTCCACCATCATCATCTCAAAAAAGCAAAGTATAGAATTTTTAAGAATACTATTTTAAAGCAGAAGGGAAAAGTAATAAGCCATCACCTTGATTTTTATACTGTCGCTATCAGGAGATAAACGGACATGTATCAATTTTTATATTCAAAGTTTTTTAGTTGGTAGTTTTTTGGTTTTGAGCTCTTGTATTTAGTCTATGCAACCTGAATATTTTTGGTATACGTTATTTGATTGTTTTATAAGATGTATTGTTACTTGTAAGTTAGATGCAACTGTTTTTTTTATACAACTTCTATAAATTTACATGTGGCTGGGGTAAAAAGAACCAAAAGACAGTGGTAAAGATGTCAACAATAAGAAATAGTAAATGTTAAGAAAATTAAGTTAAGAAAAATGCAATTTTACAAGAGATAAATTAAATTCATAGTTGTTCAACCTTTCTTTTAAATTAGAATTTTTTTAAATACTATTTCAGGTTCAAGGTTATATACAATGTAATTTTTGTAAAAAAAAAAGTGTCGCCATACAGTTTGTATTTCATATTGGTTAATAATGTAGTTGTTATTTTGCAAAATTCTTTCAAAATTAATAAAAAAGAAGTTAGATCTGTTTGCCACCTGGCTGCAGCTTTTTTTACCTCGCTCATAGGGCAAAACGGGACAGATGACAAATTTCAGAAAAATATAAAAAAAAACGTATTAGTCAAATTGGAATTTTACTTATTATAGAGCTCGATAATTGTTTGATATATGTAATGCGTTGTCATATAGTTTATGTACTTTAGACTGCATAATTACTAAATCCATGATCCTTTGTGCCCCGCACTACCCTATATCTACTTTTTATCAGATTGATTATATAAAATTATTCTTTTATTACAGGATCGTGCAAGAAATGCTAGTGAACGTATGACTGCCACAACCACTCTTACGATTAACATACAAGATGCGGATGATCAGGATCCATCCTTTATTTACCAGGGTTGTGTATTACTGGATGGTGCTTGTATTAACCCCGAATATACTGCAACGGTAAAATACTATGAATACTGCAACTATGAATTATTTGTTCAACATAAATTTTATACTAAATAAATAATTTTTCATCTTTAAGGTCTCGAGCGGTGTTTTATCTGGAATTCTTCTGATATCACCTGAAAAAATCCAGGCGGTGGATATGGACACACTCCAAGCCCCCATTCGATATTCTTTCTTGAGTGGAACACCCGCTGATTGGGGCGAATATTTCGAAATTCACCCGAACACAGGAGCTGTGCGTCAAATCAAGGCTATTGATACAGTTGAACCCAAAAGATATGAATTGATTGTAAAGGTAATTTATATCAAAATTGAATTGATAAATCTTTGAAATATGCGTGATTTTTGTTGAGGTGTTATGCTAAGTTATTTTATCTTCGAGTGTGGACATCATACGTAGGGGATGGTTTGGCTACTTTTTTTTGATCAGCCATAATTTTAGTAAATTACCAGATAGGTGGGAGAAAAGTAAATTAAATGGTAATTTGAACATTTGTCGACGTGGAAATGCTAAAATACTAACTTCAAATACGATGTTTTCAACATAAAATCAAATCATATAAAAATAGAGCCAGAAGTACAACCGTCCACATCCGAAGGACGGTTGTGACAGCGATTGGGGTTAGCAGTGACAGACATAAAAATAGGTATAAATTGCAAAATTGTTTATGTCGACTTTTATTGTCGTCAATAACAATAATATGTGACAAAACACAACATAAACATTTTCAAAAAAAAAGCTTATGAATAAAATATAACAGTATATAGAAAAACACAATTGCTTAAACGAAGTTAACAAGAATTCTTTAAGATTTTTTTTTCTAATTTTGAATTTTTCTTTTTCTTTTACTTTCGCATTTAGTCTTAGTAAAGTTAGATTTTTTTATTAGACTAAATACAGCTTTCTACCGTACCCAACGCACACTTTTGACAACAAAATCATTATGACTGAACTAAATTATCTAAGCAAAAACTAATTGCTAAAAACTACTAATGTTCAACTTGCAGCAAAATAAAAAAAGAAAGTAATCCATTTATATACAATTAACATCGATCTTTCGATCATTTTATTACGCTAATTTTTGAATTCTATTCATTTACCTTTATCTCATAGGTTCCCCAAGAAGCGCCAGACCCAAGGTAAATGAATACAATTAACAGTTCTGATTGAAATAATCTTTAAAAGTAATGAGGTCTACAGATCATGTCAATGTAAGGCACTAACTGAAAGCAATAATGGAAACCTGTTCGAACGATCATTCTTCGTCTTTCTCCCTTTGGGCCCAATTCCAAAATCAGTATAGTTTAGCTTTTATGACAACTGTTAGTAACGTAACCTGGCACAACCGTATCCAGCCTCCCCTACTTATATGCTAATAATCAGCATATAATCTATTAATCTATAAATATATTACATTTATCAGCCAAATAATGTTAAAATTTGAAAACAATAATTTGACAGAAATAAATATGTATGTATTGGGATATCAAGGCGCCTCGTTGAAGTTTATGGCCTTGCAACCACAAGGTCTAGATAAAGACCTGCGTTATTTACTACCTCATAATAATCAGTAGTGATATCCATTTTTGCTTTAGTCTATAGATCAAAATATGTTTCAAATTCAAAGACATCCGTAATAATAGACATCTGTGATAACTAAAGAAAATGATATTAAACCTTTCGCTGAGCGGTACTTCTGTACGAGCCAGCAAGCTGCAAAAGTATTTGTGACACAACAAATTTCACGATTTTTCATTCATTATCAATGAAAATGTATTTAGAAATTCAAAATTACACTTGAAAAAAAAATACAATAACGAATTATAATTCTCAATTCTCAATCTCGAAGAAAAAGACGAAACTTTATGTCTAAAGACAACACTCGTACCACAGGTGGTTAAGTATGTGTCGGCTATAGGCGACACTCGTAGCGATAGTGTTAAATGTCTTCATGTAATAGAGCGATTGCGATTAAATGAAACTCGTATTTATTAAATATACGCCAGACCCAAGGTAAATGAATACAATTAACAGTTCTGATTGAAATAATCTTTAAAAGTAATGAGGTCTACAGATCATGTCAATGTAAGGCACTAACTGAAAGCAATAATGGAAACCTGTTCGAACGATCATTCTTCGTCTTTCTCCTTTGGGCCCAATTCCAAAATCAGTATAGTTTAGCTTTTATGACAACTTTAGTAACGTAACCTGGCACAACCGTATCCAGCCTCCCTACTTATATGCTAATAATCAGCATATAATCTATTAATCTATAAATATATTACATTTATCAGCCAAATAATGTTAAAATTTGAAAACAATAATTTGACAGAAATAAATATGTATGTATTGGGATATCAAGGCGCCTCGTTGAAGTTTATGGCCTTGCAACCACAAGGTCTAGATAAAGACCTGCGTTATTTACTACCTCATAATAATCAGTAGTGATATCCATTTTTGCTTTAGTCTATAGATCAAAATATGTTTCAAATTCAAAGACATCCGTAATAATAGACATCTGTGATAACTAAAGAAAATGATATTAAACCTTTCGCTGAGCGGTACTTCTGTACGAGCCAGCAAGCTGCAAAAGTATTTGTGACACAACAAATTTCACGATTTTTCATTCATTATCAATGAAAATGTATTTAGAAATTCAAAATTACACTTGAAAAAAAAAATACAATAACGAATTATAATTCTCAATTCTCAATCTCGAAGAAAAAGACGAAACTTTATGTCTAAAGACAACACTCGTACACACAGGTGGTTAAGTATGTGTCGGCTATAGGCGACACTCGTAGCGATAGTGTTAAATGTCTTCATGTAATAGAGCGATTGCGATTAAATGAAACTCGTATTTATTAAATATACATTATTTTTAGAACGTTATAAATTATACAACTCAATTAGTCAAATCCAGAGAAGGTCACAAAATTTTATATTTTGCTATAAATGTATATCACTTGATTTAAATTCAATAAATGAATTATTAGTTATGTGCAGAAAAACAAATATTATAAGTAATTGCTCATCTCACAATTTGGAATAATTAAAATCAAGTGCAATAGAGGTCTCATACTATTATAAGATATATAGATTTGATCATGTTTTATTTTTCAAAGCCAGTAAAAATATTAAGAATAAAAAAAATTATTTGTATATCATTACAGTTAATACTGTATCGTTTTAAACATATTTATGAAATAATCTATAATTATAGATGATTAGCCAAATATGAACTAATGCAATCACGAAAAACGAAGATGTTGAACAGCTCTAGTAAGATACTCGTATATAAATAACATTGCAATATATTTTCAATCGTTATAAAACCAGACACTTAAATCCGCATCAGTGCAATTATTATGTATTAGAAAATCTCTAATGTTTTTCTAAGTACTTCGTTCTTATGTATATGTATATATATATATATATATATATATATATATATATATATATACTGACATATGAAGCATTTTACTATATTTGGTCTTCGAAATTTGTCCATATTCGGGATTTTTAAATATATATCCTTATATAACCAACATAAACCAATGTGTTAATGTATAAGAAAACGAAATATTAAATTTTATTTCATTTCTTTACATTAGTTTATTTAAAAAAAAACATAATTCTTAAAGTAATTAGTATTTTCAGTTTCACAGCTAACAGTAATACACGTATATTTAACAATAAGTATACATTTTGTTAACATTCCTATCGGTTCCGTACCAATGCTTATGCGTTAGACAGCGACGCGGCGCTTACGCGCTTTATATTTTGTCCCTATGTAGTTAAAGCAGTACGATTGCTTTGAAAAAAAAGTTCAGATCTTCCACAATATGTCAAAATAAAAAAAAAAATTTTTTTTTCAAAAATTTCAAATTTTTTTTAAAAAATTTTTTTTTTTTCAAAAAAAACTAATTTTTTGTCCAATTTATAGTTTCTCAAAAATCTTATTTTTTCGAAGTAATTTTTTTTTTCAAAAATGTTAATCGTTTTAAAAAAAAATAATAATTTTTGGTACGGGAAGTTCCAGCACGATGCCCTAATTGCCTTAAGACAGAATTCCACTTACAGCTAGTTTTAGAAATATATTAAATGGTGACTGTGCTGTTGCGGATTAATTTATCGGTTTGGAAGATTTTTTTTACTTGTCAATCAATTCGAATTTTAGATTGTTTTTAGAAGTTTATACCAATTGCAGCTACTTTGGTAACTGTAGGTAAAGTATTGTAATTGCAAAAAAATACGAAAATGAGTTTTTTATATATTTTTACGTTTCAAAGGTTTCCGAATATTTTGGCATACGTTATAAAAATGGATGTATGTGTGTATGTGTGTGCATACAAATTTTCGTCGTCGATTTTGTGAACAGGGATCAACCGATTTGAATTATTCCACATTCGATTTCTAGTGCGGAGTAGACGTGCTGATTCGAAATAAAGAAATTATTAAATTTTTGGGGTGACAGGCGTAGAGGTTTCGGAGATCCAATAAAAAAAAGTAAAACAATTCATGGTCAAAAACGATCATTGGACATATGAGCATTAAATTATCAGATATTTTATAGAGATTTTAATAATAAGTACAAATATTTAGATTACTATGGGTTTCACAATATTTAGATTACTATGGGTGCGTCGCGGCGCTTACGCGCTTCGTCATTTTTTCCGAAAATATCAAAACTCTCAAAAATCTATCATTTTCAAAATTACAATATTTTGAAGCTTTTTTAAAAAAAAATATTTTTGGTACAGAAAGTTTCAGCAACGCCTCAAAGCGCAATGCCATGCACCACTAGTTTAATTTTGGATGCCAAATCAGTGAAAGCGTGCGAATAAAAATTTTATTCACATACACTTCACTAGTTTTACCTTTTATCGATGAGCATTACGAAAATGACTGCACCGATTTTGAAAATTTAACATGCATCTGATTGAACTAAATAACTAGAATTCGACTTGTGTGATACGTCTAGTAAAAATGTAACATATTTTGAAAAATCAAGACAGTTATATGATATGTTAATTGGTTATCGTGCGAATACGGATTATTAAATTAGTTTGAAAAAAAAAAGAAATTTCAATCCACGTCGATCAATTTGGTTATTCTCAGATGTCCGTAAATTTCCATCACTTACAACGAGTTTGTTTTAATTTCAGGCGCAGGAAGTGTCAGAAGCACAAAGGTTCGCGACGGCTAAATTAGCGATAGAGGTAAAACCAGTAGACGCGAACCCACCTGTAATTAACGCGACCGCCGTCGAAGGATACGTTAATGAAAATGCTCCCGTCGGAACCAAGGTTGTCGATGAAAATGGAGATCCCGTTACACTCACTGTCACAGATGAAGACCTGGTAAGTGTATATTTCGTTGGAATTATAGAAAATGGACTAATAAATTCCTAAACTTTATTCATCTACTCGACCTTTTTTGAAGACTATTTCAAATTTTCTTATGCAAATAATAAAAATCTAATTATACTTATTAATCAGATATATTGCCAAAATTTTTATCATTATTTATATATTATTTTAATTAGCTATAAATATAATTCTATAATTTTCTAATTGTTCAATAATTCAGTCGAATCCAACCAGTCTAGCAAACCTTATATGATTCTGATTAAAATAGTATACTTGTAATTATTACCCTCGCTATTAAGAGAAATACGGATAAAATGGCAGAGTGACTTTATTTTAAAAAAATGGCTAGTTTTAGTAAAGTTCAACATGATAAAAGCTAAAGTCGCAATTCTGTCAGATGTTGAGCGTCATTGTCACAGTCTTGTCTCAGTAATCAATTCAAACTTGTATCGCGCCTTCAAAACTTTGTTTTGTGGGTGGTTTTTCTTACGTTATTTGTAATTATTTCTATTAAAGTCTACGAATTTATGCCAGTACTAGCGATTTCGATCAATTGTAATTGTTTTGTAGTTATCAGGTGTTCAGCTTCGAACAAAATGATAATCAAAGGACAAAATGACATTGCACTATTTTGCAAGACCTGAACATTGTACTGTTTCGCAAGACATGAACTTCCCGATTTGTGTAAATAATCGACTTAACTCATGATAGATAAATTAATTTATGAGTAGTTAAAAGTATTCGGAGTGTATTTATTACACATTATTGAAAATCGAACACGTCAACCCGGCCGGAGTATTTTTTAAAAGCAAATTTTCAAAAACCAATAATTTTCATAATTGAGCCAGTTTTTGTAGGACTTCGATTGTTTAGTATGTTCATTAAGACCAAGTACTCTATCTTTATACCAAGTAAATCGTCTAATTTTAATTTTAATTTTTAACAAACGTCAAAAAAACTACTCTTTTTCTCAAACTTTGATGAATTTTTAAAATTAAACTACTTGTCGTAAGGCCGTAATATTTCAGTAAGTTCTATAAGACCATAATATATATCGCCAAAAAAAGTTCCATAAAAATCGGCTTAAATTTTTTTTCGACAGTTAATTACAAGAAAATGGCACGGTAGATTTTTACGTAAAACTAATCAGTATCATTCCCAACTAATCTTTCGCACAGTTTTTGATTTTTAAAATCGATTCGGTAGTATGAGCTTAAATGTGGACGAAAAGTTTAACACTTTTTTCCAAATTACAAATAAACGGCTTCCAAATTACACTTTTTTCCAAATTACAAAAAAAAAACTGTAAAAAAGATTTAAATCGTTTGTAGTATTATTAAATAAATAATTATCATTAAAAACCAAATGACATGTCATTTTGTCTTTATTTGCCCTATTACTCCAATAGTTCTGAGATTTGCTTTTTATTTTTATTTGATTCTCAATTCCAAAATATAAGAATTATACTATCAAATGTGAATGAAAATTTAATGTTGGTGTATTTAAGTTGAAAAATTTATAGTATGATAGTTATAATAATTTATAATATAACACTTTGTATTCGATTTAAAGATGTTGCTAGAAGTCTTTGTTCCGATAATCGTAACAAGCATAGACTTAAAAGGAAATACATAAAAAGTTTTTCAATTATCAAATGTATTAAAAAATGTATCTTATAAATTCAATTCACAGGGACCCGATAATCCCAAGCCCATGTACACATTCGAGTTAACAACTCCATTTTTCGAAATCGACAAGAACGGTGTTCTTGTGGTAAATGAAGAAAATCTAGATCGCGATCCTCCAAGTCCGGGAAACTTCAAATTCCAGGTGCGTTATCTTGCATTATCAAATAATACTTGTTTTTTTAGCATTAATTGGTTTTAATCGAATTAATTTAATTACAGGTAGTAGCGAGAGAAACCTTTGGAAATGCAGCTAGTGCACCATTATCGTTGTCGGTTAATTTAATTGATGTAAATGATAATGCTCCAAAACTTCCAATGCTAGCTCCGATCTCGATTCCAGCTGGTGAAAGTAAACGTGAAGTTGCCCAGGTACTTGTTGCATATATATAATTGCAGATAAAATGATACATAATGAAATAACTAAATTGAAATGTCAAATTATTATCATATCAAATGATTATTAAATTTTTAAATTAACACTTTTCTAATACCGAAAAAAATTGTAGCATACATATATACACATGTATAAAATTCTGGTGTCATGATGTTCGTTATAATACTTCTCGGAAACGGTTGAACCAATTTCGTTGAAATTTTACGTTCGGTGTTACAGAGAATAGGTTACCTTTTTTCATATCTCTAAGTGGTAAGGGCTAGCAACCCTTAAATTTTTTTAATTGTTAGACTAATTTTCATTTCGTAATTTAAAAAAACGCATACAGTCTTAAATTTTCACCCTCCTACCACAAACCCCTATTTCTTAATAATCATTTTAGTAATCAAATTTCATATGGCTTTTAAGGAGATCAATACAATTAAAAAATACATCAATTAAAAAGATAAATGTTTATAAAATAATATTTCATTCGATGAATCGTCTAGGTTCCGTTCGTAGACATAAGTTCTTCTGTAGAAGTATTTTATTTAAACCATTGCTGATTTTTATACGACTTTTCGGCATTTTATAATTGATTCATCTATAATTTATATATTATATTATTAATTAAAGATTGAAGAATTATAATAAATAACAGAGTTAAATTATTAACTTCCCGTAGGGTAAGTTATAGTAATCGCAAAAATATCGAAAATGAAATTTTTTATATATCTCTACGTTTCAAAGGTTTCTGAACATTTTGGCATATCTTAAAAAAATGCATGTGTGTGTGCGGATACAAATTTTCGTAGATGATTTCGGGAATACGAATCAACCGTTTTAAATGATTTAAAACACATTCGATTCCTATTGACAGGGAGACGTGCTGATCAGTTTTTGGACTAGACAGGTCAAGTCGTTTCGAAGGTAAAATGTGCCAAAAATGGTAATTTTTGAGAGAACGGAGCGTCCGATTTCAATAATTCAAAAAAGCTTTTACTTGTATTGAGAGAATAAAGAGATGAATACATTTTTGGAAAGGCAAGTCTAACGGTTTCGGAGATCGAGTAAAAAAAGTAAAAAAAAAATTGCCATCTGGGGGGTCATGAATGATCATTAGACATATGCACATCAATTCATCAAATATTTTATAGAGATTTTAATAATAAGTATAAATTTGGTTTACATTTCTTTGGGTTCCGTACCAACGTTTATCCGTTAGACTGCGACGCGGCGCTTACGCGCTTCGATATTCGTTCTCTAAAACAGCCACGCAGCACGATTGCTTTGAAAAAAAGTTCAAAATTACCAAAACAAATTAAAAATATAAAAAAACTAATGTTTCAAAAAAGGCATTTTTTTTATTTCAAAATTCTCAATTTTTCAAAGTTTTCAAAAGCTTTTTTGAAAATTTTAATTTTTGGTACAGGAAGTTTCACCAATTTGCCTTAAGGCGCGATGCCATGCACCACTAGTGTAATAGTAAAATTCAACTTATATTACCCTTTTGTTTAAAGAGTAATTTCTAATGAAATAAGTAAAAATTTTCAATATTCATCGTATATATTTATTAGCATGAAAACAAGACAGAAATCAAAATACATTATTCAAATCTTTTATTGTTGAGTTATTTTGGTATTACATATTCCTACCAATATTGATCTCTAGTAAAATTTTGCTTCAATAATTTTTAATATGATTACGAGTTAGAGTCTCCGACGTGTTGCGATATTAGAACAGTTCGCTAAACTAACATAATTAATTATTATTTCAATAAATCAACCTCATAAAAATAATATCCGACAAAATGAGCTTGACCAAAAACATTATTAAAATTAATGTATTCGCATATAAATTAAATGTTAATCTATTTTCAGATTAAAGCAACTGATAATGATATAGGAGAAAACGCTATAGTTACATACAGCATCTACCATGTATCCAATAATGGTGCAAACAAGTTTAAAATAGATCCCGATACAGGAATTATAGGTAAGGATTTATTTTTATTTATTTATATAAGTGTAATTTGATTTACATATACGTTTGCAGTATAATCATTGGCGTTCTGTTTCCGCCTTCCACAAATTGATATTTATCTTGAAATTCTATTTATCAAGGGTCAATAATTCAATTATGTAAAATGCACAAAATGGATAGAAACTATAATAAAAAAAATAAAATTTATAAAATATAGATAAAAAGAAAGTCTTGAGCTTTGATTCATTCGATTGGAAAAAGCTTAAAATACTATTTATCATGACTTCCTTATAAATTATGTTTTTTGGAAATTGCATTCCTTTTACACAAATTGCATAAACTTCTTGATAGACAAAAATATGTTTTCATGAATTTCTCAGCAAAACTATATACCCATAAATTGTTCAGTAATTAGTTTTTGAACAGCGATTAAAGAAAAGATTAATAAAAGGAAATAAATCAGTCTCATATAATATACACCAAAAGGGAACTAAAATCTACCAAATAAATTTTATTTTTTTAAACGCAAATAAATATTGCTGTTAATTGTTCACGACACGAGCTACAGATAATAATTGCTAAAATCGGGACTCTATAGTATTTATATTGGTTTTCTTTCTTCTGTAGAGACAACAGGAAAATTAAGTGCTGGTGAACAATATAGCATAACAGTACAGGCATCTGATCGAGGTGGTCTGCACAGTCAATCGATTGTCGAAGTGTCTGTCGCTCCTGGACCAAACACCAGGCCGCCCGTATTCACCAGGCCTGTGTGGGAGGTGCAGGTTAGCGAAGGCGCTGAAATTATGTCCACTGTCACCACGATAACGGTAAGGAACTTTTTTTTATAAAAAACTAGCAAACCCGACGAACTCCGTTTCGCCACCAGATGGTTTCGTGAGAAAGATGAAGAAATTTTTTGTTTGTTTTATATTTGAAAAGGAGAAATTTGATTTTATTACACATCAGTAATGAATTTATTTCGATTACAAAAATGAAGTGTTTTTTAGTTGAACTTCTCTAAGTAAATGAAAGTGAATCCGCAAATTATCCGTTTCATTGAAGTGCTCTTTGGTGAACCACATTTTTTGTTTTTTGGTCTGACGTAAACACGAACAAAGCGGATGGTTTCCCAACTCGTAAATAGACAACGTATAACTGCCCATGTGAAAAACAATGATTTTCTAAATAATCTATTTGAAATTTATCCCGCAAACCTTAAGCGATTGGCCTTGCGACTTGTTATTGCGAACGCAAGGCGAACTGGAAATTGCAATCGTTTGAAGTTTAACGGAAGACCAGTCGGAATCATTGGTATGTCACCAAATCGCCAGCAATTTTTGATTGCATGGTGAAATTCAGTGCGTGTACATCATTATTCTTTGCAGCAAGAATTGCTCGTTGACTTAACCAAGCGTAATTCTCACTAATGTCATTACTCGATTTTTTAATTACGGTGCGTGAAGTTCCAGCAATTTGCATTAAGGCACGATGCAAAACCTTTCCAACGAATGCAAAATTGTCGAAATCGGTTCGTCGTTCTGGAGTTATTTCGTCAGGAAGGAAAACCCGATTTATTTTTATATATATGTATGTAGATAAATAAAGTTGTAGCTATGTTATATTATAATTATTACCCAAATTTTAGGCAAAGGATCCTGAAGATGACCCAGTAGCATATTCCATTATATCCGGTAACGATCTTAGACAATTTTCAATCGGTTCAAATTCTGGCGTTATTACCGTAATAAGAAAGCTCGACAGAGAAGATTTGACACGATATCAACTTGTAAGTAATCGAATGAATAATATTGAACTTCACAAAACAAATAATTTCAAACTCAATACGCATGTAACTAAATGTCGAATCCATTTGCAGTTAATCAAGGCCGAAGATCCGGGAAAGTTGTCGAGCACGGCAACTGTAAACATCAAAGTGACTGACATAAACGACAAAAACCCGGAGTTTGATGAATCATCTTTGCCTTATACTTTTAAAGTCAAAGAAGGTGATTAATATGATTTGCCTACCGATGCATACTTTTGTGGCATTTATTTATTTCTTTCGTATTATTTATCATAGGATTAGTCAATGCGACCGTCGGAAGAGTGCATGCAACGGATGCCGATGAAGGAGTCAATGCGGAAATATCCTATTCACTACCGGGTGACATACCATTTATGATTGATGAAAAAACCGGTGAGATAAGAACGAAAATAGCTCTTGACTACGAAACCCAGAAGGTAGGTTCAGAAATTTATCACTTTACCTAATAATAATTAATATAATTTGTTCATGATTAAAATGTTAAATCATTCAAAAATATATAACCATAAAACATCGGGAACAATGATAAAATGTGTCGAGATATATTGAAAAAAAATGCTACCCCATTTAGTTTTTAGCTTCAATTTTTAACTGCCCGTAGGGTAAGTTATTGTAATCGTTCTAAAATTAAAAATGAAAATTTTGTTATATCTTCACATTTTAGAAATTTCTGAGTATTTTGGCATACCTCAGAAAAAATTGATGTGTGTGTGCGTATGTATTAATACCACTTTCAATTATCGTCCACGTTTTCGGGAGCACGGATAGACCGATGTGAAATGTTCAAAAAGCAATCGATTCCGATTGAGACGGGCTGAACAGTTTTTGGCAAAAGTCGGTCCAGCCGTTTCGCAAAGAAGCAAAGAATGCATAAAATTGAAATTGAGTTTTTGAGAGAACAAAGCATCCGATTTGAATGATTCCAAAAACATTCAATTTGTGATGATGAGAAGACATGGTGATTAGTTTTTCGCAAAGATAGGCCTAGCAGTTTCAGATATAGGAAGGAGATAAAAATGTAAAAAATTGCAGTTTTTGAGAGAAAGAAGCCTCCGATTCGAATGATTTAGAAAACATTCTGTAATATTTTTTTATTTTACTTTTATTTTTAAATATCAAAAATAATTCAAATTTTAATTTTAATTCGAGGATTTTAATTTGCCTTGAGGCACGATGCCGTCATATTTTATAAATCACTTGATTTCACATTGACACCAATAAAACCGAAATTGCTATATATGAAATAACCATTATTATTTAATCTGATTTATTCGCATATCGCTTCAAAGAAATCATTAGTAATACCATTAGTGATCATTGATTGATATTTTATTTAGTATTATATGCACTTTTGTGTGCATGCTTACAATTAGTTACTTAATTTATTGCTTAAATATATTGTAAAGATTTTTAACATCGCGAAGGAGAATTTTTCGCCAGAAATTCGACTTGCTGATTCTATGTTTTCTCGAGATTTCAAACCATTCTTGATCGTTTGAGACCAAATTTAATCTATGTGCGTGTGTGTGCATGTGACCCGATTTTTGAGCTTTCGTAGATTCTCAAAAACTACTGCATCAATTTTGAAAATTTAAAAGCCATTTGATAAAATTCGATAAGCGCTCTTTCACGATAGTATTTTGACACGATCGGCCGAGCCGTTTCTTTAAAATTACCAGAAAAGTGTTTTTTTCTGAAAAATCAATGTCGATCGTCTGCATCTATCGGAAAGTTTTTCCGATATGCTTTAGGGCAAAGTGCCACATTCACCTATCTATTGAGATAACTTACTGTAATTGAAATCAAATAATTTGATATTGTTGTAAGCAAATTAGCACATGCATGAAAAAATATGGTATTAATTTATATCAATAATGAAAAATATGGTAATAAATCGAATTACACTTTTTATCACTGATTAAATAAAATATTGATTTTATTTATTATAATAGTCTATGCACGCTTAATATCATATCAAAATTATATTCGCATTCGGTTAATTATATATAGTTTATAGTTTGGTGAAAAGTCTCAAACATAAAGAAATTTCACCTCTAAATGCTTTATTGTATATGGATCTCTTTACGAATTCATGATACAAATCACTGTAATTCGCCAAGAATTGAATAGGAAGCATTAAAGAACTTTGAATATAGAATATAATATTTCAATCTAGGATCTAGGATCAATTATTATCTAACAACAAGATAAAAACTATATTTTTATATATTAAAGTTGTTTAAATAATATTTGAGTTACGGAATTGGTTTCCGAACTACACCTGAGAAAGGCTGAATGCACAAAGAAATAGATAAAGAATTTTTGATACAGAAATAATTATTTATATGACAAAATGTACTTAAAAATAAATCCCTGGTGTCAGTGGAATCATTTATTAAACAATTATAATTTGTTTAATAATTAGAATTGCGTTGTCCCTTTTCAGGAATACCAATTTACTGTCACCGCCAGAGATGGTGCTCCAGACCCACGCTTGGCCACTGCCTCGGTTACCGTCAGCGTTTTGGATCTACCTGACGAACTACCAATTTTCAAACAAACCGAATACACGGCTGTTGTTGCTGAAAATTTACCAAATCATCTAGTGGCCACAGTTCATGTAAGTGACAAATTCGTTCGATATAGATATTGCCTGCACATTCGAACACTAAACTCGATGTTGATTGATTTAATATTGAATTTGAATGACAGCATATGCAAAAGTGACAAGTTGCGTGAAAGTAACTTCCAATTGACGCTATTTGACAACCTGCTTTTCAGGTTTACTCTATGAAATTGATTATTCGTATTGCTTCTTTTTGAAGTGGGACGCACATTAATTAAATAATTTATTAATCATATATATGCATATCGCAAGATTTATTGCGGTTTAGGAAATCAAGAAGTGTTTCTTATTAACAACTTATAATATATTACAAATTATATAAACAACATAATTACTAAATTAAATTATTTATTATTAATTATTAATACAATACTAGAATTAATAAAAAAAACTATTAAGTGGCATCAGTTATAAAACGCCTTAGAACATATAATAGTTCTTCTAATATATAATATATTAGATAATATTTCTTAGTGTCATTTATCTGAATCAAATAGTTGTATGTAAACTAAATTAAAATAAATTCGAAGTTTTATTTGTAAAGCTTGCAAATGAAAATCATTTTTAATTTGGTAGCAATAGCTTATGCAGAGTGTCCCAGAACTCAACGTCAAGCCGAAACAGGATGATATTATATTGACCGCAAGTATCATGAAAATTAATTTTAAAAATATTCAATGCAGTTTGAACATTGAGCATTTATTTACTATTATTTTACATTTTGAACATTTAACTACACTTATCTGCACCTAAATCATTTTCTGAATATTGTAGTCAATTTTTATTAATTTTGCTCAGTTAAACTTTGGATCCGTAACCGTAAACATCATTTCTTGGACAGCAGTGAAAAATAATAACACAATTGCTCTAAGTTTTCTAGAATTAAGATTTGTTGTTAAACTATGAATTTAAAATTTTCAAAATTTGTCGACTCTAAGGAGCTCTCTTTTGAAAAAAGTACTGAAGTTTGCGGGCAAGTTTCATCCTAAGTTGGCGCATTCAATCAGGATTGTAAAATAGTAAACTACTCGACAGTTACGAAATAAAAAATTTTGATTGGAAAACTAAAATCCTAAAAATTACTAAATATTAGTAACTATGAAACTCAATTCTAGTTTTTTTAATGAGGATTTTTAGCGTCGTTTGAAATATTATAAGGCCTTCCTACTACCCACATTTAATTAATAAATTTCGAAAAGCCAAGGAAGAAAACCCTGATCTTCTTTTGGTGTATTGTCTTACACTAATTTGGCATATAAAATTAAAGACAACCAATTTCAAACGGTTGGTTTTGGTTTACCGAAAAACTTCAGTTTTTTAAATAAATATTAACATTGCAGGCTGAAGATCCGGACACCAAGAAAGAAATAACATACACCATAAGACAGGGTCCTGCCGAATTATTCACCATAGACCCTGTCACAGGAGACATACGAACAACTCGAGGATTGGACTATGAAGAAGACACCAGCTACGAACTGATCGTAGGGACTGTGGAAAACAAGGGAAATTCTCCTGGTGCAACGGCACGAATATTCGTTACTGTGGAGGTAAATAATAAAGAAAATTCATGTTTATATCGTTTGCTGTAATTTGTTTGGATTACTTTAGAGTGCATCTTTAGTAAAAAGTCAAAAAATAGTGAAATGGAACATATCGTGCAGATGTGTGCAAGCATTATTAATTCGAACTAAAATTGTTTTTTTCTTTTACAGGATGTGAACGATATTCCACCAGTGTTCAGTACCATACCCGACGTTCAAGTTTTGAACGACAACTCACCAATAGGACTTTTGGTGACTACTCTTCGAGCTACAGATGGAGACAGCACGTCTCCTAATAACAAAGTTCGCTTTGAATTAATAGGGCGTGGACAAGCTGCCAAATATTTTGTACTGGACCCATATAGTGGGGCTTTACGAGTACGCGATGACCTCAGTAAAAGTGCCGAGGATCAATATTATGTTAGTATACATACATATTTCTTAAATTTTCTGTTTTTCATATCACCAAGATCTATCTTTGGGTAACTAATTGGTGACCTAACTATTATATACCGCATCATCCACACGGCAACTAAAGGCCTGAATAGTTGTAAAAAAGTAAGACGCATTCCAATTATGTCAAGTAGTTAAGTCCAATTATGTCAATAATTCATTTTTATAGTTAAAGTTATATTGAATATTGGTTTCATATTGTTATCAATTGGTATTGGATTAATCATTATTATTAATCAATTATCAGATCGACGTCAAGGTTTACGATTTGGGAGAGCCGCAGCTTTCCAGCTCCATGACACTATCAGTAGAAGTAAATCGTGTTGGAAGTGAAACCACAGAACCTGGTGCTGGTTTTGCAGACGATACATTTTCAGTAGAAGTCGAGGAAGATACGCCACCAAGGTCATTTTTGAAAAGGTTGTCAGTTATTGGAGCCAGACAGACCGATGATGAGACGCCTGTTACTTGTCGCATACAGAAAGGAAACGAGTTGGGTGAGTTAGACAACTTTCCTGAGGCTATAGTGAAAAATGTCATCATTGTTCATTTCATTTTATGGCTCAAAGATGTGATGTATATAATTTTTTTTTATTTATTTAAATAAAATAAAAACCGAATGGAATACATAAAGAAAATTACAAATACAGTGACACTACGACTTAATTAATTTAACGAAATTAATTCAATCCGTAACCACGCTCGTATATCGAATTGCTCGTATCTCAAAGCTTTTTCTTCCATATAAATACATTGAAATATCATTAATTCGTTCCAGCACTTCGGTTTTTGAATATTGAAAATAAATTCACTATGTATTAATTTATTTATTTTTTCTTGCCATTTATGATATTGCGCAAATGAGTTAGACATGTTGCAACTTTTTAGGGGTGACTTTTTTATATACTCATATACTTTTAGAGCTCAGAAAGCAGCTTATGAATTATTGTAAAGCCCTTAATTGAAAGTATACCCTTTTCCAATTTCTGTTTAAGCAAAGTACATAATTATAATGTCTTACATTCCAATCGTAATCGTGATCCACATATTTTTCAATAATTTGCCACTAACAATTTCACAGAAAACTCTTACTCGCATAAAGCTCGTATCATGAATTTAGCTTGATGTAAAGAGTGGTATTTCGAAACACTCGTATGTTGGGTCACTCGTAAGTCAAGGTACCACTGTATTATAATCACCATCATCAGTAACGATGCATACGTAAAGAAAAATCATCTATACCCAATATGCCTTTGATACACGTTTACATATTTGCCGACAATATTTGAGTACACATAATAGCTATTTTTTTAACCTTTTCACTTTTCTAAATGCGAACAAAGTTATTTTATTACATCGATTGATGATCTAAAACTAGCTGTAAGTGGAATTCTGTCTTAAGGCAATTAAGGCATCGTGCCTTAAGGCAAATTGCTGGAACTTCCCGTACCAAAAATTATTAATTTTTTAAAAACGATTAACATTTTTGAAAAAAATGCACTTTGAAAAAATAAGATTTTTGAGAAACTATATATATGGACAAAAAATTACTTTTTTTTTGAAAAAAAGAATTTAAAAAAAAAAAATTTAATTTTTTTTTTTGAACAAAAAAATTTTTTTTTAAATTTTTTTTTTGAAAAAAATTTTTTTTTTATTTATTTTGACATATTGTGGAAGATCTGAACTTTTTTTTCAAAGCAATCGTACTGATTTAACTGCATAGGGACAAAATATAAAGCGCGTAAGCGCCGCGTCGCTGTCTAACGCATAAGCATTGGTACGGATCCTATAAGAATGTTAACAAAATGTATACTTATTGTTAAAATCTCTATAAAATATCTGATAATTTGATGTGCATATGTCTAATGATCATTTTTGACCGCCAAATGGCTATTTTTTTTACTTTTTCCTCCATATCTCCGAAACCGCTAGACCTACCTTTATGAAAATTTTATCGTATCTTTATCTTGACAATACAAGTGAAATGTTTTTTGAATTATTTAAATCGGACGCTCCGTTCTCTTAAAAACTGAGTTACCGTTTTCGGCACTTTTTGCCCCATATCTTCGGAACGGCTAGACCTGCCTTCGCCAAAAACTAATCAGCACGTCTCCTTATCAATACAAATCGAATGTTTTTTGAATTATTCAAATCGGTTGATCCGTATTCCCGAAATCGTCGACGAAAATTTGTATCCGCACATACATACACACACGTACATACATACACACACACATACACACACACATACACACACACACACACATCCATTTTTTCTAAGGTATGCCAAAATGTTCAGAAACCTTTGAAACGTAAAGATATATAAAAATTTTCATTTTCGATTTTTTTGCGATTACTATAACTTACCCTACGGGAAGTTAATAATCTTATTGTTAGCTCATTTTTGTAATTTAATGTAAAATTATAGATTATAATTAAATACTAGTACATTACCATACCCGCCACGGAATTATACCCTCGATGGTTGAATCAAAAACTTCAACGTTGCGACATCTCTTGATTCTTCAATTTTTCCATGATTCAAACACGCGAGAATTTAAAAGATTGATTATTTCGGCATATATTTTGTTAAAATATTATATCAAATATTCACGAATTGAAGAACTATAATTTCTTAGTAAGCGATAAACGTGATGGTTCAATTTTTTCATCGTTTGAATTGCAATACCAAAGCCAGTAAACAAACCCCTTTAACTTGAATCTGTTTCAAGTATCCTTTAATAATATATTATGCTCGTATAAAATATATAAATTTGAGATAATTTCAATCAATACTTTTCAGGATTGTTCTACATCAATGCAACGGACAGTCAGACATGTTCTTTATACACCAACGAAACCGAATTGGACTACGAGACCGCAAAGGAGCACATCCTACATGTCGTGATGGAATCACGTGTGGTCAAGATCAACCCAGCTAAGAAAACTTGTATAGTGAAAGTTTTGGTGACTGATGAAAATGATAACAAGCCGACGTTTATGTATCCGGAAAAAAGGTCCACGAAATATTACGCTGCCATCCCTAATGATTCACCTTGGGACACCTCAGTATTACACGTGCAGGTAAAGTATAACATTGTACCGGAGGTGGTTCAGAATTTGAAAGTTTTTGTAATTTTGTAATCAACATTATTCTGCGATTTGTTTATACAAAAAATAAGCAGAGACTGCTAACATGATATATGAAGAATAATAAAAATGATTAAAAATTAGGGGATACACCCAACGGCGTATCTACTAGGAATATTGAATTTGAAAGTGCTTGTGAAAAAATATTATACACCTTTCTAAAATCAAATTTTTCCGCATTAGTGTGATTTGCAGTTTGTTCAATGGAAATTATTTTATCAATTTTTCTTCCTTTAATTTTCCTTAGTTTTTATCATCGTTTTTTGTTATATGAATATAGATAAGTTCTCCAGAAGTTATAACCAGATACATCTGGTTAACAAACATAAATGTTTGGCTCACCAACAATTCCTGATCATCGATCAAAAGGACAATATATCCATATATACTTAATTAAATATATGTGAAAAAAAAAATATATATTAAATGCTTCTTCAAAAGAAATAATTAAAAAAAACTGAGTTGAACCCTTTTGGTAAAATTTACCATTCTAGCGAATTCGTAACTAATTGATCATAGGAATGCTACGACAAAAGCTTTTCACCGATAAAGGGAAAAGACTTAAATGGGAATTTCGAATATTAAACATTATTTATATATATGTAAAACCACAATCAATATATTACAAATAAATAATTTCTAACTTAATGTATCGCTTTTGTAACTAAAAAATACAATTAATTCTCAGGCTACGGATAAAGACAGCGGCCAATATGGTAAAATCGAGTACGACTTATTGCAAAATGATATCGCTGATCAGTTTTTTGCAATTGATAAATTAACGGGATTAATCAAAACACAAAAGACATTTGAAGATGTATCAGATAATGACTTACCATTCAGGTTTGTTATCCAAGCCAGAGATAATCCAGGAGAGACCAGTAACTACAATAAAGCCGAAGCAAAAGTAGTGGTGAGTAACTGTAATAAAAAAGTACGAGGTCTGTTCAAAAAGTACCCGGAATTTTCGTTTTTTCAAAAAAATATTTATTTATTCGTCTACATTAATGTGGTCCCCTTCAAAGTAGTCCCCCCCAGATATAATACACTTATGCCAGCGTTTTTTCCAATTTTCGAAGCACCCTTGATATTCACTTTTTGATATGTCCTTGAGCACTCTCAGCGATTTTCTTCAATCGAGGAAAACCGCCGTCCTTTCATGGGTCTCTTCAACTTTGGGAATAGGAAAAAGTCACACGGAGCCATATCTGGTGAATTTTTGCACTTTGCAACACTTTATTTCATTTTTTACGCAAAATTTAATACAAATTCTTTGACTTTTCAATTCTTCCATTGTAAAAATCGCCGAGCTCAGAAAAACACGTCGAACCTTAGCGACTACCACAGACAAAGTAAACAGTGAATATAGCTGAAAATTTCATCATACTTTAGGGGCATGCATACCAACACAATAAAAAAAAAATTTTGACAATCAGACACTCCAGACCCGCGAAATTTAATTATTAGTAATTCCGGGTACTTTTTGAACACACCTCGTATATATGTATAAGTATATGATCTTAGCCATCGAATGCTATTAATTTAAAAGTGTATTTTTTAAAAACTGAACAAGTTTTTCTTGAAAATGTACTAATTATGAGTCACGCCAATATCGAATACAATGACTATAATTATTCCATGAATTAAAGAAAATGATATAGGGCTAGTTTAAATTGTTTCGATTGCTTTGGAGTATTATTGGTATACATTTAGTCTTTTGACTAAATATAATAATTAAAAATATAAGTAAATTGGAACACCAGACATTAATGAAATATTAAAATTATTTTTCAGGTCAACTTGATATCAGATAAGAATCGTATGATATTAGTGTTTGCCGATGCTAGGCCAGATGCCATGCGCGGAAAAGAAGCACTAATTGCCGCAGCAATGCGAGATCAATCAGGCCTAATGGTAGCAGTGGAAAAATTGGCAGCAAGACAACATATAGTCGATGGAGTTTTGGAAACGGATCCAACTGCTACAGATGTATGGTTTTATGCTGTCGATCCCCACACCGATCGTATTTTGGAGAGAAACTCTAGCAGAATTCAAAGGTAAAAAATTAAATACTTGAAAACCTCATGTGTGGGGAGTACGAAGTTTTGATCTATAGATCCTTTTTAGATTGCATTTTGCATCATTTGCTGACGATGTTTATAAGATCACGCTCTACGATAAATGTTTCATTTTCAGGTCAATTTTGGAGGCCCGAGCACAATCTAATTTGACGTTCTTGGTATCTGGTGTTGCTCAGGCTACCGCCAAAGAAATTCATGACCCAGTGTCTCCTAATCCACGGGTGGTGACTGCTATTGCTGTTGGATCCCAACTATTTCCCTACGCCCTTATTACTGTGGCTTGCGTTATTTTTGTACTAGGAGTTGCTGGTATAATTTATATATGCGTTTCGTGGAACAAGTAAGTGTTACTATTGAAATAACCAAATGTGAACTATAATATTTCTATTTGGATTCGTTAAATATAAATTTGTTTATAAAATGTGCATAATAGAATGCTTTTGGATTTTTAATTTAAATATATAAACTAAAAAATTACATTTTATTTAATGTTGCTCGTTTTGTGCAATTGATATGAAGTACTACCACCATTGCTAATTATCTCAGGTTTTTGATAAGTTTCAAAAATCATTCCTTCAGCGAAAAATACATTTTATACAAGATTTAATGTTAGTAATACTCGAATACATTGTTTATTACATTTAAATTTTCATTCAGATACAAGAATTTCAAGCAACGAATGCAGCGCCAATATACTGCGCCGTCAAGTCCTACGCGCTACGACCAAGTTGGAAGTGGCGGTGGAGGCAGTGCAATTGGCGGTACCAACACGTTGGACGCAAGTCTAAAAGAATATGAAACTCAAGTATTGAACATGACAGTTCCACAGGATGATAACGACAGTTACAGCAACTTGCAAATAGACTTTACTACGAAGAATCATGCTTTCAGTTTGGACAACGTCAGCTACATCACTAAAGATAACGGTAAACTTATATGAAGAATATATATATATATATATATATATATATATATATACTAGCAAACCCGACGAACTCCGTTTCGCCACTAGATGGTTTCGTGAGAAAGATGAAGACATTTTTTGTTTTATATTTGAAAAGGAAAAATTTGATTTTATTACACAACAGTAATGAATTTATTCGACTACAAAAATGAAGTGTTTTTTAGTTTAACTTCTCTAAGTGAATGAACGTGAATCCGCAAATTATCCGTTTCATTGAAGTGCTCTTTGGTAAACCACATTTTTTATTTTTTGGTCTGACGTTAACACAAACAAAGCGGATGGTTTTCCAACTTGTGAACAGGCAACGTATAACTGCCCATTGGAAAAATAATGATTTTTTAAATAATCTATTTGAAATTTATCCCGCAAACACTAAGCGATTGGCCTTGCGACTTGTTATTGCGAACGCAAGGCGATCTGGAAATTGCAATCGTTTGATGTCAAACGGAATCATTGGTATGTCACCAAATCGCCAGCAATTTTTGATTGAATGGTGAAATTTAGTGCGTGTACATCATTATTCTTTGCTCCGCAAGAATTGCTCGTTGACTTAACCAAGCATAATTCTAATAATTCTTACTAATGTCATTACTCGAATTTTTAATTACGGTGCGTGAAGTTCCAGCATTTTGCATTAAGGCACGATGCCATGCACCTTTAATTTTCTCAGCTATAAACCTTGCGGAGCCCGAGACCTTTCCAACGAATGCAAAATTGTCGAATTCGGTTCGTGCGTTTTATATATATATATATATATATATATATATATATATATATATATATATATTGGAAAAAGAACATTTTGATTTCTTGTATGTGTTTATTAGTACCTATATATCAAAAAGGCATCTAATAACTGTAACCATATATTTTGTGGCTTTCAATCTTAAACAGTTTCCACTTTTCTTTAAGATATAAGGCCATATTAGTTAAACCTTTGAACAACAACAAAACGTATCAATATCATATCTGTACATTGAATTTGTAGCATCCCAGAAACAACAAATTTTTTCTGAAGTCGGAGCCTGCACTTTCTTGAAAGGACTTTGCTACTGATTATAGCAACATTGTTCGTTGAGCGAGATATTTTGTACAATTTGCTTAGCCTAATTTGCAAATTATTCATTAGAAGAAAAGCGTAGTATTTCATTAAGAGGCATATTTAAATTTTCACTTTCAGCTTGCCAACAAAGTCCAGCCAGCTCCGAGGCGGCAACGACTGCGCGCGCTTCGAGTGTAATTGGCGTCATGGATGACAACCGGAATACCATGAACACCTTTGGACGCAACCGCCTAAACACTTTTCAACGCAACAACACCACTCAACAAGAAATCAACACATTGAATCGCAATAATCTCGCATTGGAGCAACAGCATCACATGAACACAATCAACAGAAGCACCCTAAATAGGAATAAGAATCACTTGGCGGATAACATGAATACGTTGAATAAAAACGCAAGGAACTCTACCCATCATATGCCTTACGAAAATTCACATGATTTGCCGACCATGAATTCCATGTACCAAGGGTGAGTTTGGAATAGCAAAATATAAAAACTGATACTAGATTATGTTGATTTTATGATACATTAGGCTTTGAACAGAGCAAAAGCGATAGTCTCGCCTTTGGGAGTTTCTCTACAAGTCTAATTTTTTTTTTTAATTCACCATATAATTTACAACTGTCTTTAGTCGACATATAGTAAATTTAAAGATAATATAAATATATTACATATGACAAATAAATGGACAATAGTAGAAATAGTCAGTGCTACTTCTACTTCAGAGAGTCTGAACTAGCCGTATTATTTTTGGACCCCTATCCTTCTGATATAGCAACTTTTTTGAACTATAAACCACGTTATATATGATGTAGATGGTGTTCTGTGATAGTTTCCAGGTCTAATTTTCTCCAATAGCAATAATATAATTGAACTTCTTGAAGCAAAATTGGGAAAAGCTATTGTCACTTAGAAACTGCAGCGTGAGACATGGAGACAAAAGATTATAGTATTATCGTTAACTTATTAATTCGAAAAGAAAAATGTTTTCTTCATTTTGACATATTTTGGAAATTCTGAACTTTTTTTCAAAGCAATCTTGCTGCTTGAACTGCATAGAGACGAAATGTCAAAGCGCGCAAGTGCCGCGCCGCCGTCTAACGCATAAGCGCTGGTACGGAACCCATAGAAATGTAAAAAAAAAATTATACTTATTTTTAAAATCTCTATAAAATATCTGATAATTTGATTTGCATATGTCTAAATCATTTTTGACCGCCAAATGGCATCTTGTTTCACTTTTTTCATAAGATCTCCAAAACCGCTAGATCTGCCTTCATGAAAATTTGATCAATTCTTCATCTTGTCAATACAAGTGAAATGTTTTATTCAAATCGGACGCTCCGTTCTCTCAAAAACTGAGTTAGCGTTTTCGGCACTTTTTGCCCCGTATATTCGGAACGGCACATACATACATACACACACACACACATACATCCATTTTTTCTAAGGTATGCCAAAATGTTCAGAAACCTTTGAAACGTAAAGATATATAAAAATTTTCATTTTCGATTTTTTTGCGATTACTATAACTTGCCCTACGGGAAGTTAAAAACTAGTAATTTTTTTTCTCAGTCATTCTGATTTTAGTTTGAATTATTCTTTAGAAATTTTGCAAGACATATTCAAATTTGCATTATCTTAAAAAATGTCTACAAAATCAATAACATTTTGAAATCAAAACTTCAGTCAAAAGCTTTTGGATATGTATCAATCACCATAATATTTTTTTAACAATAATTAAATAGCAATCAGAAACAAAACATTTTTCTATAAGCTATTTTTTCCTGTTTTTTGAGAACTCCAGTAATAGTTCTGGAGTTTTGTATACTTGGCGTGATTGGAGGTTAGACATGATCAAGCGAGAAATGGATATCATACTGCTTGAAGTCAGGTTGTGCAAAACGCGAATTTAAATCTGAGACTTGATTACATGGCCGGATCTTATACTATGGTACCAGGACACCACTACTATATTTTTTAAGAACATTATTAGTCTAAATTAATATAAGAAAAAAATATTATCCTAGATCTATTAATAATTTTATTTTGAAATATCACACGATAGGCAGTAAAAAGTAACCTTCAAAAAAGTAACTATTACATGCATGTTTTTATTATCTAGAAAAGAATTGATAAGAAATGCTCGGTAAAGTTATTCATACTTATATTCTTGTAGTATTTTTCATAATAATCCTAAGTGTTCATATATAACTTTCCTTAGAATTTCCTAAATGTAGACTTGCGCCGAATTTCCTTGGCTGTCTATACGGATTTGTGTGGTACTCGAATAAAAACTGAAAATTTCTAGACGAATACTTTGTGGTAGAAATTAACCGTATACAAAATATTTAAATAAACTTTTGCAACAATATATGCAACTTAAAATTACCGCAGTTTTACCGCATCATGTCGGTTTAACTCAAAAACTTGACAAGTTCATAAAAAAAAATTGCAAACATGCGTGGCGTGACGTCGTGATAGAAGCCACGGCCTTGCAAATACAGGACTCTTAGTTATATTATTATTCCGTATTACGTAAAACCTGATATCAATCAGTAGTATGTTTCCAAGCGAAAGTAACTTATTCGTGCATTGCTCCAAAGAGTTAATATATGATCACGATTAGTACTTCCAAAAAATACTAGTATGAAGTATGTAAAATGTAAGTTCAACTAGAAAAGACCATCGGGTTGCTTCATAAGAATAGCTAGCATAATTATCACTACAACTCATCAAAGTACTAAATGCATCTTTTACAGAGACGACCACATTCCCAATGCGAGCAGCACTAATGACAATGTAACATTTGGCAAACGAGAGTACGGGCACATGGCTTATTCTTACATGAACGACAGGTCACCTGTCGAAACCACCACAGAGCTGTAGAAACAATTGGAAAATAGTGTCATACACCGATTTTCATATCCATATATGAACATCGGTAAGTATCTGAGGTAGGCCCACACTTGAAATCGTGCCAACAAAAGAAAACATACATCTGGTCCTTTGTGTGCAATGCAATATTAAATATTTTTACACCGTTCAAAAAATATGTGTAAATGCAAATATTGTGAGTGCCACATACTAGTATGTGATTTTTTGCGTAAGTGTAATTGTGAAGTGATTGGAAGTATCAAGCAAATAATTTAACTTAATTTACGTGTCATCTAGTTCCCGACTAAGCTACCCAAATATGAACTCTAAAATTTGTGAGTCATTTTCATTTGTTATATTAGAAAATGTTATACTTGGTGGATGAGATATTGAAAATACGCTTATAAAGTATTGACCTGTAAGTAATTACGCGCGTCAAAGGGTTCGTTATCACTAATTAGAGTTAGGGCGTATATTGTGATAAATTTTCGAATGTTCATGAAAGAGTTTTTCGTCCATTAGTGGCCATTTAGCTTTCGCAGTATTATTTATATTATGGGACCGATTCTGCCGCATAACAGACAAATGTTATGGCAAGACCATGTTACGCTCCAACATCCGTACATCATGCTACTGAATCATACTGAATACTGTCAAAATGTTATGCATTTGCTGTGCATTCTGGCGTTTTATACATAAACTGCAACGTCACTTGTATGTTATGAATCTGCGTCAAAAGGCTCTGTTATCTTAGATCGATTTGCCATTTGTGAGACTCTCAAGATTTCTAACTGAAAACCTGAGAAAAACGCCTGACTGCACAGCAACCACATGGTTTTTTATAATATTTAGAACGATTTTGTATGTAAAGTTCTACATAACATAGCCTTGCCATAACATTGGTCTGTTATGCGACAGAATCGGTCCCTATATGCTATTATAACACAAAAATGTGTTTGTTGGTTTAAGTAATACTTTTATATCATTTTGTTTTATTTTGGCGGCATTATTTTACTAGATTTATAATAAATTTTGGAGAAAAAGACAGAGTGCACCACCCATACTTTACTTGCACCAATTGCAGCGTGAGAAATGGAGATAAAATGTCATAGTAATATTGTAAATAATCGAATATTTTGACAATACCTTCTGAACCCATCATTTAATGATGTTGTTTTCAATAAATAATTAATATTATACAAAATAAATCAGCTGTTGATATTACGAAGTGTGACGAGATAATTGCGAAACGCTAAAGTTATGTAGTCGTCTAGACAATGTCTTTGTATTTTATTTAATGGTAAAGAAGCTAGTGATATGATTTATTCATTCTGGTTTTAGACTCTATGAAATTACAACAGAAATTAATTTAATATTACAACAAATTCTTTAGAAGTTCCTGAAGACATTCAAATTTTCCGACCAAGACCATAAAGTTAGTAACATTTTGAACCTTGGCTATATACTGATAAATATGCATCTACTACCGTTATATAAAACTCAATTTACACCATGAAGAAAATTAAGTTTACATGTAAAACCATGTAAAACCTATCAGATTTATTCTATGCTTATTTTAGCGACAAATTTTTGCCAAATGATAACATTGTAACATTTTGATAAAACGATATAACAATCCGCCTTTTTCAAAGAAACTTTTCAATATCGTTCAGGACTTCTAAGGAATAAAGGAAAACTCCACTGCTCTTGAATTTCCTATCATAAAATTGAAATATTAAAAATTATATAAATAAATTGATTAATTTGAAATGGCGCTAGCTCTATGCAATAAGAAACAAGTACTTATCCATATATGTGCCTTTTAATTTATAAAAGCCTAGTAAATATTTAGAAAATAATCAATATACAGTATTTTTTGCTAATTTATGTGTTGCGAACTTACAATAATGTGTAGATTGAATTTTTTTGTAATTGAATGGTGAAAGTACTGTTATTTCTAACTTAAATATTTTGTAACAGATAAAATCTGTTTCAATATTGTACATAGTTTTTATACACTATATATACGTTGTCACTTCGAAATGTTATTAATTATTTATGAAGATCAAATAATATAGTTAACATATTATATGATCTAAGATTTAAAATAATTTTATTTATAGAAGATATTTTACCTGCATAAGTGTATTGTTGTTGTGTTTAAATATTACTAAAATATTATTAGTTTATTAATTTTATATGGATGTTACAATGGTTGATGCTTTTTAGTAGGTACTTATTGAATTTATTGAATAATATTATTTATATGGTGAAAATGTGTGTATTTTAAAAGGACAACGATTTCAAAACCCGTTAATTCCGCAAAATTTATTGAAAGAAAAGACATGTTCAGCTTACACTATAAAAAGTGTAAATTATTGGTAAGCTGTAACTTTTCCATCTTAAATGTTTTAACATATATTGGCGGCTATGAAATGTTCGTATTCTATAATAGCTAAAATTTTCAAATTTGCTATTATATTTAGATTAAGATATCAAAAAAGTCAGTATGTAGCAATTTGTATTGTAAGAAACACTATTGAATATATTTTTATAGAAACTCCAAAGCATTAAGGCTACATGCATATATTTTAATATAGATAATATAACTTATTATTGTTATACTAAATTGTACCAGAATCATGTGAATATGAAATTATTTACAAAATTTTGAAATACAAGATTTATTATAGTAATTAGTGTAAATAAAATCAACAATATAAATTAATTATGAATAGGATAATTATTAAAAAGACACATCTTAGTGTTTTGATCTTTTGTTGGCATTAGAGTCATCTCGTGCGATATTTTGGATTCGAGTTTGGTTTCTTATAGGTTTTGCATTATTGCAAAATTATAATTACTATACAAATAATGATTCAGTTTTATATGTTTATTAACATTTATCTAGATAAAATGAATTTTTATTAGTTTTGCTGGAGTATATTATATATTGTTATACCAAGCTATCAGAACAAAATTAATTTATTTTATAAATTTGAACCTAAAACACGAAAAATATAAGACTATAATAGCCTATATCCAATAAAAAGTTTCGTATTATTTGCATTATTGCCTGAATTAACTTACGATATAAAGAAGAGAATATTTTACAACGGTCTCCTTGTATTTATGAATATGTTATAAATAAATTATTAGAGAAAATATATAGTTATGTATGTTCTGTTTATATACCTGCATATTTGTAATGAATATTTTGTATACATTGTAATATAAATAAAAAAGTTATATATACGTCGTGTTATTATTTCTGCTTTATTAATTTCCCATAGGGTAGTTATAGTAATGGGCCGAAAATCGAAAATGAAAATTTTTGCATTTCTCGACGTTTTGAAAGTTTCTGAACATTTTGGCATACCTCAGAAAAGATGGATGTGTGTGTGTGTACTGGTCAAGATTTGACCTGGGCTTTTTCTTATATTAGTAATCCACACCATATACTTATTTGTCCCAATTTTCTCTGAGTGTTATTAAATTAGTTAAAAAATAAATACTTTTGTTAAAGCTGTTAATATAAACAAAATAATTTGATGCTTTCAAATCTGTTGATTATACAAACAAATAGCATACTAACAAGAATATTCATTTTTCATTAAAATTATTAAGGCCAAAACAATTATTATTTTTTAAATATATCTTGGGATTTCGGACGGTTTGAAGATGATCAATTAAAAACAAACTCAATTCATTTAGACATATAAAATTTGACGTTAATAAATCATGACTGTGAGTAAATTTTTATCCCAGCAGAGTATATAGTTATATAGAAAAAAATGGGTTTGATTTTATTGAAATATATCAAACAGTTTTGATTTTGCAAATATTCAAATGCGTTTGAAAACCATTCGCTAGAGTCTACCTATTTAGTAGCTCCATCTTACATTTAAATTACACCCTCACGGTCCACTTTTAATTTATTTGATTTATTCAGTACAAAGGAATTATTTGTATATTATTCAGGTGTATAAATAAGAGCCATTATATGGATCTATGATACATAACCTAATATATGAATACAGTAGAATCTCGATATTAACCGGACTAATTGTTTGTCAATGGGCATTCGGATAATCGAAAATCCGGATAACCGAATATATAAAGAATAAGTGTATTTATTAAAAATTAACAAATACATACATAGATATCAACGGAAATCAATGTTAATTAAGGAATTATTACTTTCTTATGTATGTACATATATATTTTCTTAAATTACATTACATAGAAATAAATACTAAACTGCAGCATTAATCATGCAAAAATTCGATTCGCAGGTACGTATGTACATACTTATAAATTTGTTGCGGTTAGTAATCCGGATAATCGCGAATCTGTATAACTGACGTCCGGATAAACGAGTTCTACTGTATATTAAATGGCACAGAGATCACTGATATAACTAGTTGGTATTGGTATTTTGCCTTGAGGCAAGTTACATGAACTTCCCGATATGTGTAAACAATCGACTTAATAAAAAATAATTTATGAGTGATTAAAAGTATTCCGAGTGGATTTATTACACATATTTGAAAACGAACGAACACGTTAACTTGGAGAAATTTCTAAAAGCAAATTTTCAAAAATCAATAATTTTTATAATTGAACCAGTTTCCATAGGACTTTAATGGTTTATTATGTTCATTAAGACCAAGTATTCTATCGTTATACCAAGTAAATCGTCTAATTTTAATTTTAACAAACGTCAAAAAAAATTAATCATTTTCTCAAACTTTGATAAATTTTTAAAATTAAAATACTTGTCGTAAGGCTGCAATATTTCAGTAAGTTCTATAAGACCATGATATGTATCTCAAAAAAAAAGTTCCATAAAAATCGGCTTCAATTTTTTTCAACAGTTAATTACAAGGAAACGGCTCGGTAGATTTTCACCTAAAACTAATCAGTATCAATCCCAACTAATATGTTTCGAATAGTTCGGTAGTTTGAGGTTAAATGTGGACAAAAAGTTTAACAATTTTTTGAAATTACAAAGAAACGGCTCGGTAGATCGTCGCACAAAACTGAAAAATAATAGTCCTCATTGAGATACATCAAATTGCTTTTAAATTTCTGAAATCGGTTCAGGCGTTTTCCAGAAAACGTCGATCAAAGTCTAATTTTGACAAATGCCAAAAAAACTATTAATTTTTGCAAACTTTGAAGAATTTTCGAAATATGATCTACATAAAAGTATGATCTACAAGACTATTGTATCTACCGTCAAAAAAAACATAAAAATCGTCAATTTACAAAAAAAAAAAACTATTACAAGAAAACGGCCTGGCCGATCTTTACCAAAACCAATCAGCACGATTCCAATATCAATCGAACGGTTCTTGAATTTTCAAAATCGATTCAGAATTGCGGGCTAAAACGTGGATGAAAAATTTTTCACTTTTCTGCTAGTTACAAAGAAACGGCCCGGCCGATCGTCGCACAAAACTCAGAAACGCTAGTCCATCTTGAGATACATAGAATGGCTTTTTTTGAAATCGGTCCATCCGTTTTGTAGAAAACGTCGATTTACGGCAAAAACATCTGTTCACACACACATACTTTTTCCAAATTTGGTCTCATTTGATTCAGAATGCCTTGTAACGTCGAGAAAACATAAAATTAGCGAGTCGGATTTTTTTTATGAAAACATAAACTTCTCCTTCGAGAGGTTTAAAAGGAAGTGTAAAAATGTTTGTACTTCATTTATATACATAAGTTAACATTATCTTTAGAAATAATTTATAAACTATAAACTAAAAGTTATAGGTCTTGATAAACACATGACTGAACCAATATAAACAACTTGACCGAAAAGAATTGTGATTTAGTAACTTTTACAGTTGTGTTGATGAAATTTTGAATTTTTTTTTTATTGGCCTCGCTTACATGGAGCATTTAGCCACCTACAACATTTCTTTATTTATTTAACATTATTTTTAATTCTATTTCTTACTTCTAATTCTAATCAATTTTAACTCAACATTTCAAATTCTAACTCAAGACATTATTTTACTTCAAATACTTCTTCTATTCGTTTTTACTCATTCTTCTTTCTTCTAAATCCATCTTTTTCATTTTTCTACTAATGCTATTGCGTTTTCTAATTTTTTTTTTAGCTTGATACTATTTTTTTATTCATACATACTAACTTATTCAATTACAATTCTATTTTATCATATACAAATTCGTTATTACAATTCATTAAATTATTAGGAAGTGCCTGGAAACGAACCAACGATCTCAGGCATGTGAGTCGGACATGCTAACCATGAGCTATGCCCGCCACTTGAAAATTTTAATTTTTATAATTAAATTACTTTTCGTGGTTATGCTACATTAAAATTCATTTTCAGAACGCGAAATGGGTGAAATGAAACATGTTAAACAAATTAATTTAATTTACACGATTACAGATATAATATTGCAAGTACATATGTTTCAAAGATATCAACTGATAATCGCTTAAATAAAAGCGAAATTTTTATTTTCGAAATAAGCATTTCAACATTTTATCTAAATAGCTAATTCTAATTCTTGCTGATTATGTCGAGTATTTACGCATGTCGTCGGAACGTTCATGCAACTCTTGCCTTAAGGCAAAATGCTACTTACAACTAGCTAAAAAACTTATATTATCTTAATGCAAATATTAATATGAAAAATTAGCTAAACAAATAAAAGACATTTGCATGTAAGATTTATATTTATTTCCTGCATTTTTTCATATTCTTTCGCGAAGTAATAAATATTTCAACTACCACTATCGGTTTTTTAAGCTTCCGCCTGGAGTAATGCTCTTTGGCACTTTTAAGTCCTCTTCTAAAATGTTAGTGTCCTCGTGGACCGTTTCCTTCTCTTTTTCTTTCATAATTGCGGCGCCCTTAGACGGATATGCAATATTCGGATAATCCGGGGCTAATAGGGCCCCCATCCTGGATGAATCCAAAAAATGGCAACGGCCGGATACATTCCTGGTTCTCTCGCCCACGTCTGCTTTTTTTATCATTTCTGTTGGTCGAAGAGATGACTGTATCTCAGGATTACTGAAGATTAAAGGACTTGTTGCTCTTCCATTGCTAGCAGGGCAGTCATCAGCTTGACTACCATCTTGGCAATTGTGTGACATTTGGAATTTATGGGAATTTTTTTTTTCAATTTGAATTTTAATGTTACAAAATATGCAAAATTTTGTTTTTGTGTGATTTGATTGGGTGCTAGATGGTCTTTTATTCTAAAAACAAAATTATGCACAAGCTCAAATATTAATATCGCAATAGCGTTGCATTCATTTTTTGACACATTTTGAAAATTTAAATGGAAAAATAATATCTTGTTCCCAAGGGGGTGTAACTCAGGGGTAGAGTGTCCGCTTCGCATGCGGGAAGTCCTGGGTTCAAATCCCAGCTCCTCCAAACGTTTTTATACATATTTAATTAGTTACATAAATAAACTACATATTTTATATTTTCAAAGTTTAGATATTAATATATAACGACAAATTTGACTGTGATCTTAAAATTCTTGAAGATTGCTAGACTTTTTCAGATTTTATGCAAAAATAAATCTAGTGGTGCATGGCATTCCGCCCTAAGGCAAATTGCTAGAACTTTCCGCGCCGTAATTAAACATTCGAGAAATAAAAATAATCAATAAAAATTAACCAATACTTACTTACAATTACTTCAAATATTTTCAAATGGATTATTATAAATACATACGGTAAGTTTGTAAGCCCTTATACTTACATGAGATGTAATACTAATCGAGATAAAATGAAGGCATTCGAGAATATTATCTCATAAAAAAGATCGTGATAAAATTATATTTTATTGATTTTTTTTCAGGTTTTTCAAAAAACTCGATTTTTTTGCAGAATTTTTTGAGTGTATTAAATCGTTCTGTTTTTTGCAATTCTTGAATAAAATTGATTTTTTTAACGAGTTTAAATTTTCTGAAAATTTCTAGTTTTTTTTTTAATTTTTGAAAAAAAAAATATTTGAAAATTGATATTTTTGAAAATGTTGCAATTTGTTGAATGTTTTAAAATTTTTCGAGAAGTATAAATTAATTTGAAAATACAGAGAAATTTCAAAATATTGAAAATAAAAAACCGAATTCGTTTTTGTTTGGAAGCTTTTGTTGCTTTTACATTTTATAGTAGATTTTATATTCTGTTAAATTAATTTGAATTAAAAATATCTTATGTGGAATTTTAAAATTTTGTATACACAATGACGCATCGTATTGAAGCATCGATCAAGGATAAGCACACGCGGCCCGTAGGTTTTATGTGGCCTGTTAAATATTTTTCTTTAAGCGTTTATAAAGTAGAATTTTATTTATTTTACCAGCTTGCTTCCATAAATAAATTAATTATATTGTATTCTTTTCTTATTGCAATAATTTATGATTCTTTTGATTTAGTATTTTTATATTATGTTTCTTAATATATATCAAGCTTTGTAATTTATTAAGAAGTGCGGCCCGCCATAACATTTTTATTAATTAACTATTAATTTTTTAAGTATATTTTCACCCTTTTTTATTAACACTTACGGGGACGGCACCGATTTCATCAAAACAATCAATTGTACCGGCTGTAAACTTGACTTACATTGTGTATGTTATGCAATTTGTTTGATCATTGAAGGACATACATTTATAATATTAATTTATTTTTGATTATTTTATAAAGAATGGTGACATTCAAAACAATTTCCAAAATGCATAGCTGGTTGATTTTGAATGTTTTACAATAAAATGTTGTTCGCCGCCTTCCTCCTAGTGCTGTCAGAACAGACAATACAATCCCATTTTCTTTCTCTCGCATTTAGAATATGCCACTGATTAGTCAGTATATTTGTTCATTTTTGTGCTGCCATAATGGTTTGTTTTTCATTCATTCATTTGTAAAATATAAAGTAAAATAATTTATTGGGTGTCTTGGTATTTGTAGTCGGGGTGTTTGTTGATGTATGTCAAACTCGATTCTTGACGGAGAACCGGCACATTCGCTAATGTCTTTCCGCTCTTCATTTAATTTATATTCTATTGTAAAAAAATAAATCAAATAAATTAAATTCTATTGTTAAATGATAAAAAAAACTTACGACGCTAATTGTAAATAAGTTGAATAAACCCACTATGCCTTTTGGAAATTGCTATAAACTTTAACATACTGCAAAAATTGAACTTATTAAAAATTATTGTGCGGGCGCACACCTTAGGAAGTACCAACATTCAATATCATTTAAGAAATATAGAATTTTTTTTTCATGTTTTACTAATCTCCGGACAATATTTTTAAAATAGGTTAAAAAATTAACTTCAAATAACAATTCCATGAAAAGGAAAAGTGAAGATAAATACATAAAATTCGGCTCATACGATATCAATTAGCGTTAGAAGAAAATGGCGAGCGAGCGAGCGATGAGGACGACCCCAGGATCGGCCATCATTGTAAATGTATGTTCTTCAATGACCACTAACTCATATAAAACAAATTACGAGAATGTAAAACTTTATATCACATATCAAATAAATATCACGCGCCTATAATTAGAGGATTCACAAAAGTTATAAACAAAAAAGGCTATTGAACAGTTCCACACGCCATTAATTTTTTTAAAGAAACATACCTGTACATAATTGCCGCCATCAATACCACACTACGATTCTCATGAGAATCATTGCACACTTTGTTAATTGTTTTAATATTAATTGTATCAATATTTAATCAAATACCAAGAAAATAAACAGTAGCACTAGCAGACGGTTCTTTTAAACAAGAAGTAATTCAATAATCAAACATAAATAATAACATAAATTTAACAAGAATTGATCACTGAATAATGAACTAAAACTAACTCTTCTAATTTATTCTAAAGCAAATGTTTTTTCATGACTGTTACGAACAAAAATAGCTCGTAAACAGTTTTAACACTATTCTTTCTAACACTATCATTATTGTATTAATTTCGATAAATGGTGTTGTTAAACAAATTGTTGTTATTAAACAATTTGAGACGCCATTATTTTTTAAAATAACGCCAGTGATAAACTGATGAATGGAGTTATTAAACAATTTTATGCGCCATTATTTTTTTTAAACGACGCCACTGATAAAAACACTTAACAATTCAGACGCCATTTTTTCCTTAAAACGACGCCACTGATAACCTGATACGGGGGCGTCCATTTTTTCTAAGGATTATTGGCCCCCCCCTGCCTTTTCTTTTATTTTCTTTTTATCAAACATCACGTGTTTTCTTAGTATCCAGAAAAAAACGTCAAATTTTTTAATTTCTTAGAAAAAAAATCGATTATTTTTAAATTGAGGTAAAAAATAAATACACTTGATATTGCTCTTCAAGCTGTGAATTTTTTTTTATCAAACCCTCCCTCCCACTTTAAGACGCCCTCTAAATGGACACATTTTTCAAACACTGAGAGCCATTATATCTTTTGTAACGACGCCACAAATAAACAGACCCAGACGCCATTTTTTTTCATTAAAACGACGCCACTGATAAACTAATAAATTGAGTTATTAAATTAATTGAAAATTTAAACAATTTCTGACGCCATTTCTTTAAATGACACCAGTGATAAACAGACAAATGAAAATATTAAACTATTTCAGGTGCCTCGATTTTTTAAAATCGATGCCACTGATGAATGGACACAATTTCACGCGCCATTTTTTTCTTAAAATGACGCCACTGATGGACTGATAAATTGAGTTATACAATTTCAGGCGCCATGATTTTTTTAATGAACTTACCTATTCATAATCGCCATAACAGTACCATAGTTGATTGAATGTTCACGTAAATTAAAACACATATTAGTATTTGTTAATACTTATATCAAAAGCTTAAAAAAACGAAAAGTAGCACTGATAAACTGTCATTGTGGAAAATTAAATTTAACTGGCACTAGCACTAGCACTTATTATAGCATTATTAATCACCTGAACCACACACTTTAAAATCTGAACCACACATGTCTAATCCCGAACCATACACTTCTAAAATATAAAATATTACGTAATTTCTATGTCCTCACTTCGACAACTGACTGTTAACTGAAGCTACCACATTTTTTTTAGCTCATTGACGTGAATTTGTGTTTTCATTCGCAGGTTGGAAAACCTAACAAACTTCAGCAGTGTATGAACTACTGAATTCTACTGATTCAAAATACTATATAGAGTGGCCAAAGTGGTTATTGTTTTATGTTATGCCAAGTTTGGTTTAAGATTCCTACTATAAAATGCACACTGATAATATATAATACTTTTTTTTCAACAGTTACAATTATTGTTTCCTTTTTCATATTTTTTCACATTTTTATCACAAATTATTTTAATATTTTTCTACTCTAAGTATTTATCATTACAATTATTTTCTTTTTTTGATTCTACCCTCAATTGCCCTTAAATTTGTGAACAGTTGTAATAATTTTTAATGTTACATACAATATAACAACTCATTGAATGCGAGATTTTAAAACTCTGTCACATAGATAAACAAGTGTAAATGCTTTGTCACCTAAAATAATACCCCTTAACAAATAAGGTCTAACTGATGCTAAATTGTATTAGCTAAAAATCATAGTAAATTAATTAAGCAATTATTTAGCTATTTTTGAAAATAAAGTGCAAACAACCTTTCTCAATTGAATAGACTTTAAACATTTTTACTTAAATCTTAACAACATATTTACTTAAAAACGGTATTTTTAGCAGCCACAAAGTTCAGCGCGTGGTAGTAACATTTTGGATCCAAATATTAATTTTATTATTATTTTTAACTTCCCGAAGGGTAAGTTATAGTAATCGACAATGAAATTTTATTCATATCTTCACGTTTTGAAGGTTTCTGAACATTTTGGCATTCCTTAGAAAAAATGGATGTATGTGTGTGTGTGTGTTCGGATATAAATTTTTGTCGATGATTTTGGGAACACGGTTCAACCGAATTGAATGATTCAAAAAACATTCGATTGCTATTGCGTGGACGTGCTGATTAGTTTTTGAACCAGGCAAATCAGCCGTTTTAAAGATACAAGGCAAAAAAGCTAAAAACGGTAATTCAGTTTTTCAGTGAACAAAGTGTCCGATTTTAATAATTCAAAAAACGTTTTACTTATATTAAAAAAATAAAGAACTGATTAAATTTTTGGGAAGGCAGGTCTAGCGGTTATGGACTCTCAATAAAAATAATTTAAAAAATTGCCGTTTGGCGGTCAAAAATGTTTATTGGACATATGTACATCAGATATTTTATAGAGATTTTAATATTGTTTACACATTTTGTGTAAATTTTTTTGGGTTCCGTACCAAAATTTTTAATTTTGAAGTTTTTTATATGGTTCAAACAAATGTTCTCGACGTTTTCGACAGTATGAAATAACCGATTTGTATGATCAAAAAATCATTCGGTTTGTACTCGATCGCGAAGTGTTGTTGCAAAAGGCAATTTTGCCGTTTCGGAGGTATGGAGCGTAAAGTGTGTAAAAACGGTTATGCAGTTTTTGAGAGAACGGATTATCCAATTACATTAATTCAAAAAACAACTTAATGTTTTTGAAAATTAAAAAAAAATCGAATTTTTCATCATTTTCAATAAAAACTAAATTTCGAAATTTTTTTAAAAAAATGATTTCTTACAAAAATTTGAGAATATTTCGAAAATTAAAAAAAAATCGAATATTTTCAAAAAAATCCAAGTTCTCAAAATATTTAAAAAATTCTAAATTATCAAAAAATTTCTAAATTATCAAAAAAATCTAATTAAATAAAAATAGACTCTTGAAAACGTAAACATAAGTTGTTTATAAAATACGCTCACCATCCAATTTAAAAAACACTTATGAATTTACAGTATGTATTTATAATAATCTATTTGGAAATCTTCAAAACAATTATTGATTATTTTTATTCCTCGGATGTTTAATTACCGTACGGAAAGTTCCAGCAATTTGCCTTAAGGCACGATGCCATGCGTCCCACTAGTTTTTTGACACATTTTGAAAAATTTGAATGCAAAAATGAAGGACTTTTCTAAGGGGGTGTAACTCAGGGGCAGAGTGTCCGCTTCGCATGCGGGAAGTCCTGGGTTCAAATCCCAGCTCCTCCAAAACTTTTTTATGTACTTTTAAATATCTTAAGTAGTGGGGTGTTTGGCATTGTGCCTTAAGGCAAATTGCTGGAACTTCCCGTACTGTAACGAAATGTTTGAGGAATACTGAATGTTTTCAAATAGATTATTATAAATATTGTAACATTGTCAAATATTTATAAGAATTATATAAACTGAATTGCAAAGTTAAAATTATTTGATTATAGTATATTAGAACTTTAGTCAGAATTAAAAAAAAATCTGATCTATTTTCGATAAATAAATTTTGAAACAAAATTTTTTTTTTCCAAAATCAATTATTTTGTTATAACAAGGAGAAAGTTTTTTTGAATCATGTAAATCGGACACTTAGTTCTCTCAAAAACTGCCATTTTTTGCACATTTAGCTTGGTATCTTTGAAACGGCTGGGCCTGCCTTCGCCAAAAACTAATAATCATTTCTCCCAATCATTACTAATGGAATGTTTTTTAGATCATTCAAATCGGAGACACCGTTCTCTCAAAAACTCGATTTCTATTTTCTGCACTCTTTGCTCTTTATCTCCGTAACTGCTGGACCTGCCTTTGGCAAAAACTAATCAGCACATCTCTCTATCAATAGGAATCGAATGTTTTTTGAACATACATACATACATACGCACACACATTTATTTTTTAAGGTATGCCTAAATGTTCTGAAACCTTCAGAACGTGACGATTTGCAAAATGTTTCAATTTCGATTTTTAGACGATTACAATAATTTACACTACGGGAAGTTAAACAAGCAATCGATTCTCATTGGGGAGACTTGCTGATAATAGTTTTCGGAAAAGTTTGGTCCAGCCCTTTGAGAGAATTAAGCATCCAATTTAAATGATTTTAAAAAAAAACATTGAATTGACGGGAAGATGTGTTGATTAGTTTTTGGCAAGGACAGGCCCAGCCGTTTTAAAGGTAAGTAGCTAAAAGTGTCAAAATCCGATTTGAATGATTTAAAAAACATTATGCTTGTGACAAAATGGTTAGTTTTTGAAAAATGCATTTTTTTCAAAATTTTAAAAACATTTTTTTTTATTTTCCATTTTTTTAAAGATACAAAATTATTTAAATTTAAATTTTAATTCTATCTAAAATTTTAAAACTCACATACTTACAATAAATAGTTTAACATTGCATTTTACTTTATATAATTATTTCAGGTAAACATATATAAGCGTCGTCGTCCAATTTACGAATAATGAATGTTACAGTATTTATAATAATCTATTTGAAAGTATGTAATATTTCTCGAATATTTTTTCATCACGGTATGGGAACTTTCAGTAATTTGCCTTAAGGCACGATGCCATGCACCACTAATTTCATATAGTTTTTATAACCAACTGCAAAAACAGTTAAAAAAAATATAGAAAGGGGGGGAAGTGTTAGAAAAAAATAGCATGCGGGCGCTGAAGACACTAGCGTCGGTCCTAGTTGCAAGGCCTAGGCTACCGTTTGGCACGCACGTACTACCAAAAATGCAGTAATGTAAACTCAATGTGCCAAGGACTATATAAGTACAGGAATACCCCGTTTAACGCGGGGGATACGTTTTATCAAAGTAGAGGTCAATGCGAAACAGCGCTAAACGATGCTATCTTCACATGAAAATATTGGGGCTAGGGGACGACGGCCAGAAAATTGGTTCGGTAATAAATTTAAAAAGTATGTTATTTATACTAAAAATAAAACCAAATATTTTTTTTAAAAGCCCAAATTAATACCACATTATTATTTCTTGCAAAAATAAAAACAAAATATAAATAAGAAAATGAATGTTTTTGGAAAAACAAATAACATTCTAAGTCAGTCATATTTAGTTTGTCCTTCTCACGCAGACAAATAATATATAACTGTAACAAATGTAGCTGAATGTACTTTGTATATGCTTGCTATGAAAAATAAATCAAATATATATATATATATATATATATATATATATATTTAGTTAAGCAACACATCAAGATCTAGTAATCTCACCTCTAAACTTACAAGAACATCTATTCGAATTCAAAGAATGGAAAATAAGTATAAATGAAGACAAATCAAAACATATCACGTTTACAACGAGAAATCAAAACTGTGAGCCCGTATTTATAAATAACATCGAAATTCCTCCTAGTACCAGCCAGCATTAATTATTTAGGACTACATCTAGACCGTAGACTCACGTGGGGTCTCCATATCAAGCAAAAGAGCAAACAAACGATGAAAAAATTCAAACAATTGTACTGGCTAATTGGCAGAAAATCGAAAATGTCATACGCAAACAAAACTTTAATACACAAAACTGTACTAGTACCAATATGGAGCTACGGAATAGAATTATGGGGATGTGCAAGTGCATCAAACACAAAAATTATACAGCGTACCCAGAACAAAATATTAAGGGCAATGGTACATGCGCCTTGGTACGTAACTAATGAGACCAACCACAGGGACCTGAAAATTAAAACTGTAAATGAAATTATACGAGAGAAAAGATTATACTCGTAAAGACCCGGAGCTGTTCTTAACACAACAAAATCGATGATCATTCGAACGCTGTAATACAAATCATCAACAAAATTGTTCAAACAAGAAGACTCAAGAAGAAATGGCCAAAAGACCTGCAATATTAAATTATATACAGACAGCTATAGATTAATTCAAGCAGAGGATCTCTTCAATGGAGGAGACCTCTAAACGCCAAATATAACATTATCACATAAGCTTATAGAAACAATGTCTTCTGATGGTCTATTAAATAATAAATATTTAGTTAGTCTTCTGAGTTTTCAGTGTTTCGCCTTTTTGTGAGAAAAGCATCTAATGTTGTTTCACTTTTTCTTTTTCATTGTTCTCTTAAAAGTTCTTCATAAACGGATAGAGCATCTCTAACACCACGCCTTACTTTAGAGCTCCTGTCAAAATTATAATCATTTTCAATGAATTGATCCATTATTTCAGTTACGGTAAACAAACTCCTTTTTACAAACACCATCCAATGTTTTTTTTTGCTATTCCTCTGAATCACTGCTATCAACATTTTCGTCTTCTTTTTGTTAATTTCATTCCTTGAGCTCACAATTAGAAAAACTGCGCTGGTTCTTGAATTATTTTTTCGACAACTTCCTCATTTATCCTTTGAAAACTCGGGTTGAAATAAAAGAGCGCTAAACCAAAACAGCGCTAAACAATACGGCGTTAAACGGGGTATTACTGTATTTTTATTTTCTATTAATTTCTATTATATTAACATCATTCAAATAAGTTTTATTACTTATTCAATTGCTGTATGATAAATAATTCTACGCATATTAAATTTTCAAATACCAGACCACTTGATATCAATTATAAGGCATGCTTAATGACCCGGGGTGGAGATTTCATACCGTAAGGGGTGTCTAATAACTAATAACTAAACATGATTAATATTATAATCCGCATGAGGATGCTTTGTGACCTTATTATACATGATTTGACAAATCATTCATTTTTTGTGAATGAACGCGCACACCAGCAATGTAAGCAGCCGCATGCGGAGGGTGCAAAATCTTTTGTTGCGGTCCCCTCATAAACAAATATAATAAATATACATGCTTGGTTATATATATATATATATATATATATATATATATACTAGCTGACCCGACAGACGTTGGGTCAGCTAGTATTGGGTACAGACTTTGTCTTGTAAACATGCCTACAATTTAAAATTTTGATTTTTTTTAATATCCTATACTAATATTTATGCTTTTAACACTACTGTCTATACTAAAATGTATGTACAGTAATGTGAGTGATGTTAAATTAGTGCAGTAAACGGAGCGTTTTAGGTCTGAATTTTTTTACTTAGCTCCGAATTTCATGAAATTTTGGAATTAGGTTCATCTTACCCTGAAGTTCAAAAGGAAAACAATTCGGGTTGCGCCATCACCCCCCGAGGGGATGACACCCCTTCTCAATTGTGTAATTACATTTTTTCAAAATAACGTCGGAAATCGATAGAAGAACTAATTATAAGAAAAAAATGTGAGAACTCACGATTTTATAAAAACTTTTTTTCCCAATTTGCGCGGCCGCGCAGTCTTTAAACAGCCATAACTCTGTCAATTTTTGTGTGAAAGAAAATTAATAAAAAACAATAATAAGCCAAAAAGATCCCTTTGATTTTTATCTATATGCTTTTATACGTATCTTTTATTCTTTTTGAGATATATTGAAAATAATTTCGATTTTTAAATATATTGGAAAAAAAAGTTTTTATAAAATCGTGAGTTTTCTGAAAATAGTTTGTACTAAAGTAGTGAATCTGCTATAATCCATCAAGATGTCTATGATAAAGTGAATTCTAGATGGAATGTGAATTACTTTAATTCTGGTGGAAATGGCGCTCATTATACCATGTGATTTAAAAGAAAAAAACTTTGTATATGCTTCTTTTTTGCATGATAGCTCACTCATTTTACACGCAAAAAACTTGTAACAGCACTCATTTTAAAGCTTATGTTGAGCACTATAAAACCCCATTTCACCGAAATGCATAAAATGTAAAACCTCGACACTAGATGGCTTTAAATACAACAATTAAATCTTGAACAAAATAAAAAACGACTTTGCTCTTTCAAATCTTGCTTAATATTTTTCTAGAACACTATGTAATACCGATTTATTAAGATTTTTATTGACATTATTTTGTTCAAATGTATGTTTTAGAAGATATTTGCAAAAAAATGAAGAAAAACGCCAAAAATATATGATACTTTAGTGGCCAGTAACTTTTTTTTAAAAAACTATAAAAGACATTTTTTTTTATAATTAGTTCTTCTATCGATTTACGTTATTTTGAAAAAATGTAATTACACAATTGAGAAGGAGTGTCATCCGCCCGGGGGGTGATGGCGCAACCCGAATTGTTTTCACTTTTAAACTTGAAGGTAAGATGAACCTAATTCCAAAATTTCATGAAATTTGGAGCACAGTAAAAAAAATCAGAGGTTAACCCTTTTTTCCTCTCCGTTTACTGCACTGAATGTAGAAATATTAATTTCTATGCTTAAACTTCATCATACAGTGAAATTGTTTATAGAAAATTACGCTACATTTTTTAGAACAAATTTATTTTCTACAATGCGAAGAACACAACACAATAGTCTTTGTCAGACTTGTAGGTGTATATATAAATGAATTACATGGATTTCTAACTTTCGAGCAAGTCTCATAAAGCCACGACTAAAACATGAATTTTCTAAGTTAATTCCGCAAAAGTTCATTGCCAGCCCTTGTGACTTGGCGTAGGTGCTTTGGCATCAATTATATTATTTACTTCCAATATGCCAACTGATTGATATTGTGGTTATTGACACAAATATTGTCAAATTCAGCTGCATATTAGAAACTGAAATGTGTACCCTGTTGGACATATTTGTTAATATGTATAAAAATATTTTATATATTAACATCAATATTCATACTAGTAGAATTATTTGTGTAAACAATAATGTAATTTTGTTGCAAAACTCGCCATCTGTTTTTGATGTTGCACTCAGTTAACGAAGTGCAAAATTTTTTACGTATAATTATTTTTTTAATAGTGTAGCTATTATTGCGTAAAAAAACCTTGAAATTAAAAATAAGACATTGAACCTGGTTGACCCTTGACCATTCGATTTTACCTCACCAATGGTGTAAAAAAAATCAGTTGACAAACTTTTGAAAAACAGCAAAAAACATTTGATGTATTGTAGCTTGGTGTTTTACTAAACATAGTCAGACAGTTTGTTGTTTGAGATGTGTACTTAGTTATTATATAATTGGTTTGGTTTGGTTTTAAAATATAATTACCCAAGGTCAAAATGGACCTTTGTACCTCGCTCCACCTTTTATTCATATACAGTCAACCCTCGGTTAACGCGGCAAATCCGTACCGTGCAGTATGAGGACCGTGCTATAAAAAACTTTGATTTAACATACAATTCATGCCAATTCGTAGTGCGTTCTCTGTAAACTTCTATAGTGCAGTATGGGAACCGTGCTATGAGAGACTCAGAGTTAGTACAAATCGCACCATTTTTATCGTGCTGTATGGAGACCAAGAAATACAACTTGAAGTAGGAGTAATACGGGCGAAATGACATGTATGTTCATAAACAACTGATTCAAAAATTGGCGCGACGCAGTAGTCAGTTCAAACGTGTTCTTAGGCAGCTATTATATAATCATGTCAAAAAGATAAAAGTCGATAACAAAGCTTATATTAATACCCTTTTGATATCAAGTTCCTGTACTCACTCAAAGGTTGCGCAAGGAACTTGTGGGCTGTTGAACAAAAACCGTGTAATAGGAAGTCCGTTTCGTCGGAGCGATGTCGGATTTTTAGCTCCGCGTAATTTAGGAACCGTGCACCTAGAGTGCCGTGTTAACCGAGGGTTGACTGTGCATGAATACATCTGTTTCATCTAATGTTAATCCAAAAATAATGAACAACGAATATGATATTAATAAAACTGAAGTATAAAATAATATAATTGCTATCATTTCAAATGCGATGGCATTTACATTATAATGTGATATCATTTCAAATATGATTTCCATCTGCGATATGATTTTCAAATTTTCGAATATTAATCACTTTTGCACTTGATTATTTATCCAGAGCAACGCCCACATGGAGTTGCTGATATATAAGTGTGTGTGGATGTTTTTGTGCAGATATATGATATACATTATGCACAGTACATTGTTCAAAATTAATATAAACGCGGCGTCGAATCATAAAAGCGCTTTTGTAAAAACTAACTGTGTATAATACGTCCCGTTAATAATACAGCAGCCAGTAACCATCATCTTGCTAATTAATAATTATGAAAATGAAATATATCATTTTCTTCAAATTTTGCATTTCATTCCAGCTAATATTAAAATCTTTTTTTTTAATGTTTGGTCATCAATCTACATAAAAGATATTCCATAAATTGTTTATGAAGTTCAAAAAATGAATCTAAGAACTGTGTCCAAGGTTACACTTTGCTATGATCATAGTACTGAAAATTTAAAAGATTATGTTTATTTTTTCCTAAAATAGGTCATTAAGATTTTTTAAATTATTCTGTCATAAAAAATATCAAACAACTTTTTTGCTAAACTGCTGGGATCACACATCAGCATATGTTTATATTTTTACTATGTCTCATTTCTGAAAGATGGTGATTATTCTGAAAGGATTTACTTACAAATTACACTTTAATCAATTACAAATACAATTACCGATATAATTTTTACTTTGTTTAAGACTTAGTTCCAGCGTACAAACGTTCATTATTCAATACAAAATAATTATTAAAAGTTTTGATTTATTTTAAAGTTTTCAATTTAACTAAAATATTTTCAATGATCGTCTAAAAGTTATCTTCTCAAACTGCAATGATGAAATTTTCAAATTTTAAATAAAAATAATAATTTTATTCTACTGATATATGAGCAAGAATGTAAGAAGATATAGACATTTTTCTTGTTGATTTCTATTTACAATATGACATTGGATAAAATATCATCATTCTTATACTAAACATACATACTAAATACTAAATTGATCAAAGTGATAAGTGCATATATACTAGATGTCCTAAATTTTAATATAAAGCCGAAAGAGAGAATACTATTAGTATTGACCTTAAAATTTCTGAAAAAAATTAGAAAAATAATTATCTCACGCTGTTTGGAAATTTTGAGCTTTTAAGTGCAACCCAGAGCTTTGGTAAAATTATGACCATTCATCGGTTATTGTGATTAGTTTTTATTAATTTTGTTTATTCAAATTTTGGATCTATAACCGTAAATAACATTTTTAGAATCATAGTCAAAAATAATAATTAAAAGAATAAATTTTTTACTCAATTTATTCATTATTAAATATCAAATATTTTATCATTTTACAATTTTGATTAAATTACCAACTCATTATAAACCCAACAGACTTTAGTGCATTTTTCAAAGGAGGGCTTCTCAAAGTTAACTAATTTTGAAAATTTCACATACATAGTAAACTTGGAGCAATACTGGCATTATGTTTCTTTTGGTTCTAATAATATTTACGGTTACAGATTCAAAGTTTAAATGTAAAAAAAATAAAAATTAACCACAATAACCGAATAATTGTACAATTTTTACTAAAGCTCTTATTAAGCTCATAAGTTGCAAACCACGTAAGCTACTTTTTTTCAATTTTATTGTGATAATTATTATGAGATCAATACTATTACTTCGTTTCGGCTTGACGTTGAGTTCTGTGAGACCCTGTATATAATGCAATTTAAGGAACTACAATTATTAAGAAAAATCTAAGAAAAAATTGAGTATTTAATTAAGAAATGAATATAAGAATAAAATTACAATATATAATGTTGGTTGTAAAACAAATTCAAAATATAAAAAATAGACTTTATGTGACGCAAATAGTAATAGTTGAAATCTAATGATATTCTATTCTCTTTTAATCCTGTGTAAATATTAACAATATAATCAAATTTAAAGGACATATGTGAAAACATGTAACGTGTTTTGTATGGATTCAATATTTCGTCCACGATTCCGGGCGCACGGATTAAACGATTTGAAATATTTAAAAAGCATTCGATTCCTACTGACGGAGAGACGTGCTGATAAAGTTTTGGCAAAGATACAAAGCAAATAGTGCAGAAAATAGAAATTAAGTATTTGAGAGAAAAGAACCTTTAATTTGTATTATTCAAAAAACATTCAACTCGTAATGATGAGGAATCATTTAGATTAGTTTTTTGCAAAGATAGGACCAGCCGTTTTGGAGATACTTGGCAAAAAGTGCAGTTTTTTAGAGAACGAAGCATCCGATTCGAATGATACAAAAAACATTTTGCTAGGGTTGACAGTTTGAAGAAACGATTTGCTTTTGGAGAACGAAAAAAGATATTGAAAATAATTCAGATTTCAGATAATTTTAATTCTATTAAAATTTCTAAAGATCACATATATGCTTAAAATAAATAATTTTAACTTTTTTCACCTTTATTCTGACACGTCTTGATTAAGTTCTGTTTATTTACTTTTCATGTAAACGTCATCGTCCAATTTATAAGCTCTTATATTTTCTTTTTAAAATAAGAATAATTACATTTACAGTATTTAAAATTCCTCGAATATTTTCTTACGGTACCGAAAGTTCCAGCAATTTGCCTTAAGGTTGTGGCACAAACTGTAACAGTTAAATTTTACTAATATTTTATTCTATTTCTTTGTATGTATTTAAATATTAAAAGTGTAGTAAGTGAGAGAGAGAGCAAGTCGTAATACCCGCCCCGCATCCGAACATCGTCAAGCACTCTCATCGTCAGTGTAGCACTGTAGCGATTATGATGTGCCCCGGCCCCAAACCCCCGTGCTATATTTCGAGGGGTTATAAGTGGGTATGAATCTCATAATGACATCAAAGCAAGTGCAGCATGCCCCCCTTTCGGTATAACTGAATTCTCTACAGTGAATATCGCAAACCGCTGCCACCATTGGCTGCAATTATTAGTATTTCGCTCGCTGTGTTATTGCTGTTCTCCGGCAATTCTCTGATATTATTGTTATTGCATTCGGTTGTTATTGCATCCGCGAGTCAAGCAAACAATTATACATCCAAACATGATACGAAAATTTAATACGGCTTTAATCATCAATCTATTATAACCCCGGTACTAATAACGACTAGTCGTGCGGCAAGAACTTTTGCGAAGTAAATATTATATGAGCATACAAAATTTTTAAAACATAAATGAATTGCAAATAAATCTTGGCGAATGTTATTTGGAATAATAAGAAAACTAATCACTTATTATTATATCAACTTCTACACAATCGACTGAGTATTTCTCTGTACTCTTATGTACTATATTTTTGAATAAATAAATCTTTTTGAACAAACCAACAAGCAAAAATTTTAAATTCATACTTACAAAATTTTGAAGAATGGAAATACACCACGATTTAAAAATAAAAATTGGAATTCATATAATATGTGTGAATTTGATCTTTCGAAGGTAAGAAGTGAATTTTTTCAACTTTTATCGGGGTAGCAATCTTCCAGTACAAAAGCTCAATGAAATGAAGATTGCAGTTTTCATGGCCAACACAATAGTATAACAATACGTCCAAACAACCTTTTAACAACGTGGTGTAGATGAAAACCCAACGGTTTGCCCGTATATGTTTGATAAATATTAATGCTTAGATTTTATGTAATACTGATGATATACTGTAAACCCTCGCTTTACGCGACAAGTGCGTACCGTGCAGTATGGGGACCGTGCTATAAAAAGCTCGTATTTAACATTCAATTCGTAGTGCGTTCTATGGAACCTTACATAGTGCAGTATGGGAACCGTGCTATGAGAGACTCAGAGTTGGTACAAATCGCACCATTTTTATCGTGCTTCAAACCTTATTCAAAAATTAGCGCGACGCAGTAGTCAGCTCAAACGTGTTCTATTAAACTATTATATAATCAGGCATGTCTAGAAGATAACAAAACTTACATTAATACCCTTTTGATATCAAGTTCCTATAATCACTCATAGATTGCGCAAGGTACTTATGGGCTGTTGAACAAAAACCGTATAATAGGAAGTCCGTGTAGTCGGATGGATGTCGGATTTTTACCTCCGCGTAGTATGAGAACCGTGTACCCGAGTACCTAGGGTATTTTTAATTTGATACTGCAATGCCGTAAAGTTATTTTCAATTATAAACATATTTAGCACCTATATTTTCAAGTGAAAATTGGTGTCACTACTTGATCAGGCTGTACAAAATTGGTAATGAACAAGAAACCTTGAGTCTAAAAATAAAGCTCTTAAAATAGGTCAAAATAGGATAACGGTAAATGGGTTGTACATAATTTAAAACATTTTGCAAATATCACAGGTCCAAAGTAAAGTAAAAAAACGAAGAAAAATTTAAAAATAAAAAAATATCCAATCTAGTAAATTTCTGCATGAAAACTATAAGATCTAATATAAGAAATAATATAATCTTTCAATGACCTGTGCAACGGGTTTCTGCAATGCTTTTTTCATCAATGTTGAGATATTCTAGTAGCGTCCAGCCTTAATTTGCAAACATATGTTCAGATTACTGCAAATATGTTAGGAAGTGAATAGATGATATATTTGTGAACAAAATTGGAATAAAATGTAGTATGATTTAAGTTATAATTGATATTTGAAAATTGAAGTTAAACGATTTTTACAGTTGGCTAATTGAAATATAGGCTGGTACAGCGGGCCTTAAAAGGTTTTAAAAGGTTTGCGAGTAAAAAAGTTCACCAACAATATTTCAAAAACAAGTAATATTAAGAATTTTTCAACAACAATATTCGAAAGAAGAGGGAAAAAGATGTGTAATCAGCCATCGCCTCAAATCAAGCAACGTTGCTATCAGGAGATAAACGTCCATGTTTGAAAATCTGTGACAAAAGTATTTTGTTACGTGGTTGGTTTTTTAGTTGATTGTGAATTAATAGTTATTTCAACTCTGCTGATAAATATTTTTTGACAAAATACCAGATCTAGGTTATATACATTGTTATCATTGTAAAATATGTGCTTATAAAATTTATATTTTGCATTGGTTGAGTATTGAAGCTATTATTACGTAGAATCCTTTTGAAATTGAAAATGAGACGTGGATGAATCGATTCTGCCGTACAACATACCAATGTTATGGCAAGGCCACGTTACGCTTCAACTTGCATATATTATGCTACTGAATTATACTAAATACTGTCAAAATATCATGTATTTGCTATGCATTCAAGCGTTATACACATAAACTGCAACTTCAATTGTATGTTATAAAGCTGCTATCTAAGATCGTTTTTTTGACGTTTAGATTTGATTTTCCATCTGACAACCTGAAAAAACGCCTGACAGCAACTACATGGCATTTTGACAAAATTTAGAACAATTTCAATGGAAAGCTCTACATAACATAGCCTTCCCATAACATTGGTCTGTTATACGACAGAATAGGTCCATGAATCTGTTTGCCACCTGGCTGTTCTATTTTACCCCGTATATTATGTAAAAAGAACCAGATGAGAAATTTTTAAGAAATAGAAAAAAACATATGTAGAGCATTAATGAATTAGCTGGGAGTTTAACTAAACATAATCCGATACTTGTTTTTTATGTGTGGTATTTGTTGTGATATAATTTATTTGGTTTTCACAATATAATTACTCAAAGACAAATTGGACCTTTGTGAACACCCTCCCCTTTTACCCTATATCATTATTCCCGTAGGGCAAGTTATAGTAATCGCAAAAAAATCGAAAATGAACATTTTTATATATCTTTTCGTTTCAAAACCTTCTGAAAATTTTGGCATGCCTTAGAAAAAAATGATGTATGTGTGTGTGTGTGTATGTGTGTGCGTGTATGTATGTATGTTCGGATACAAATTTTCGTCGACGATTTCGGGAACACGAATCAACCGATTTGTATAATTCAAAAAACATTCGATTCGTATTGATAAGGAGACGTGCTGATTAGTTTTTGGCAAAAGCAGGTCTAGCCGTTCCGATGATACGGGGCGAAAAGTGCTGAAAACGGTAACTCAGCTTTTAAGAGAACGGAGCGTCCGATATAAATAATTCAAAAAACATTTTACTTGTATTGACAAGATGAATAATTGATCAAATTTTCATGAAGGCAGGTCTAGCGGTTTCGGAGATCTAATGAAAAAAGTAAAAAAAATGCCATCTAATGATCATTAGACATATGCACATCAAATTATCAGATTTTTTTTAAAAAAAAGTAATTTTTTGTCTAATTTATAGTTTCTCAAAAATCTAATTTTTTCAAACACGTTAATCGTTTTTAAAAAACTTAAAAAATTTTGGTACGGGAAGTTCCTGCAATTTGCCTTAAGGCACGATGCCTTAATTGCCTTAAAACAGAATTCCACTTACAGCTAGTTATAGTCTAATTCGCGTGAAACAAATTTATATAATTAAAGTAAATATCGATAAAACCGTAGAAATGTTACCACACTTCATATCATTTACATTAGTCTGTGCTAATAGTTGTACCATATTACAAAAACACTGAATTCAAAATTTTCAGCTAATCTGTTTCAAACTCTCCACTATATACAAAATAGCAATCACTGGAAAATGCATATTAATAACTCGACATGTTTAACAACAACGGATTTATGTGAAGCGGCAAAAGCTGAAAACAATGAGAGGAGCGAAGCCGCCCGCGCGTTATTAAATTATCTATTAGTCGAGCGGTGGAGGAGGGGGCAGCAGGGACCGGGGGACGTTATTATTATTTGTATAAATGTAATAAACTGAATTGTTTATTGATAATTCCCCATTAGGTGAATTTATGCACGATACCCGAACTGTAAATTATTGAGGTAGGTACTAAATAATAGTTTTGTTACACATGGCTACCGATTCAAAATTATACATAACGCAGTGTCGATATGTAGAATAAACCGAATTTCTTCATAGAAGTTTCCTATGAATTATTATTGGATAAGAATATTTTCATTGTGTAATATAAAATTAATTTTCCACATACCTATATTATTTCCATTTTGAAAAGATAATTTTCAATCCAAGCCTCATAGTTCCGAGTTCAAATCCCGCGTTTTCATCAAGAATACTAACTCACTTCTAAATATGGACCAAAATATATGTTTCCAAGTGAAAAACCTTTCCAAATATTGCTGCAAACAAGATAAGACAATTTGAAATATGTGAAAATATAATCACTATTAGAAGTTAGTAGTAATTCAAAGAAACCAATTACGAAATGTCTTTATCAAGTAAACAGATAAAAAATGCGATGTACATTTCGTGTACTAAAGCAACATAATTATATTATAAGAACGATGTAGCCTATATCTTTCGAATAAGATTATTGAAAAATCTCATATCTCAAAAATTAAAAACAATAATTTCAATTTAAAAAATTGTCAGAAAAAATATACTCAACTATATAACAAGATTATGCTACTTGTAAACCGAGTATTTTTAAAAAAAACTTAACATTTATTGGATTAAACTTAAATTGGATTAAAATCAAACTTAATTAAGCAATCACGGATTATCAAAAGTTAGCTTTATATCAAACAGTACTGCATGCAGATTTTCACTATAGATCATAACAGATTTAGAATACGGCTTTAATTAAAAGTAGCCTTCTTTAAAATACTGAAAAAAATGTAATTAGAAATCTAACTTATTCTAATTTCTTAATTAACTTCCCGTAGGGTAAGTTATTGTAATCGTCCAAAAATCTAAATGGAAAATTTTTTGAAAATGGATGTGTGTAGGTGTGTGTGTGTGAGTGTATATGTATGTATGTATGGATACAATTTTTCGTCCACGTTTTCGGGCGAACGGATCAATCGATTTGAATGGTTTAAAAAACATTCGATTCCTATTGATAGGGAGATGTGCTGATTAATTTTTGGCAGAAGTCCAGTCGTTTCGGAGGTACCGTGCAAGGAGTGCAAAAAATAGAAATCGAGAGATTGAGAGAACGTAGCATCCGATTTGAATGATTTAAAAAACATTCAAATTGTAATGACGGGGAAAAGTGGCGATTAGTTTTTGGCAAAACTAGGTCAAGCTGTTTTAGAGATACTGGGCTAAATGTGCAAAAATGGCAGTTTTTGAGAGAAATAAGCATCCGATTTGTATGATTCAAAAAACTTTCTGCTTGTGTTGGTGAAACAATTGCTTTTGAAAAAAACGTTTTTTTTTAATTTTTTTTTTTTTCAAAGAAAACATTTTTTTAATATCGAAAATAAATCGCAATTTATTGTTTTTCTAGTTAAAGTTCTGAAACTCACTAATATACTTAAAATAAATAATTTTAACTTTGCAATTCAGATTATATCATTCTTAAAAATATTAGACCATGTCCTTTATTTTAAATTCGGTTGATTAAGTTTTGTTTATTCAGTTTCCTGTAAACACATATACGTTACACTATTTGAAAAAATAATCTATTTGAAAACATTTGATATTCCTCGAATATTTCATTCCCGTACGGAAAGTTCTAGCAAAAAACACCACTAGTTTTTTTCAAGAGAACAAATTAAGTTTTTAAATTGAATATACATATATAAACTACATTTTTTACGAATTATAAATCTCAAAAAAACCGCTACCTTCATGTTCATACCACGACTGTACACGATTTTAGAAATAATAATGTAATTTAGTAAAATTAGATAAGGACTAATAATTATTAGTTTGGCAAGACAATCGTCCAACTGTTTCTTTAGAAATTGGAAAAGAATTTTTCGTCAATGTTTTTGCAAAAATTCCTCAGTCGATTTTGAAAATGTAAGATTTAATTTATCTGTAGGGTCGAATGTATGCGCAATGTGCATTCCCTTTTATGTTAAAGTAACTGGCTAGCTACTGATTACCGTATACCATAGTAGCAATAGCTGGCTAGCTACTGATTACCGTATACCATAGTAGCACTAGCTGGCTAGCTATCTAGTGATTATCGTATACAGTAATACATTTTAGAACACGAAGAAAACTTAAATGTTTTAAACAAATTTGTTGATACAATTACATATATTATATGTCTGAAAGGTATCATTTGGAAATCGTGTAAATTATTTTTTTTAGCAAAAATGGAAATATATTTCTGAAATAAACAATTAAAATGTTACTTAAATAGATAATTCTCAATTGTAGTGATTGAGACAATTGTTTATACACGCAACTGCTTTAAGACAAAATGCCACGTACTAGTTTCGGAACAAAGACTAGTTTCAGTCAAAATGCCACGTAACTAGCGGAAACATAGTTACAATAATTTTATGTTGTGGTCTATTACTTGGCATGAAACACTAGATTATGTTCAAAATTTTGAGTAATATTTATACGCTATTCGATAAAATCATCTCTTCAATGCAGTTTTAGATGTAAGTTAATTTTTCTTTGTTCATGTGAATTGGGTAAATGGTAAAAGTACGATTCCAAATTTCCAGTTTTCGTACATTTTTATCAGCTTACGGCATTCGTCATACCAAATTGAGCATTGTTGAGAATCATGTACCCTTTACACGAGTTCTTGAAAATAAACGCAATTTCCGATCAGTATAAAACATATAGCTAAAATTCTTCAACGCGCAATGTAGATTCGAACAAAAATCCATCATCCAATAAAGCTTTTAATGCAATATTCTTTATCCGATAATGTAGTTTAAACGTAATGAAAAAAACGCAATAAATCGCATTCGTTTGTGATAATTCGATGTAATTCACTATCAGATAATAGACATTGTAGCCAGATTGCTATCGTCGGTGCTCGAGAGACGGACCGAGCAGGATAAATCAGGATAAAGCAGGAGCAGAAGCAGGAGCATAAGCAAGAGCATGACGGTAATTTTTTTTAATGAAAAAACTTTTTAATATCCGATATCACAAAGCTCGGCGCGGTTATATCTCTCTTCCTGCCGCTCCCACATACTTCGATGCATATTTGAATTCAATGTTATTTTGCAATAGCTCTGCTATCATATAGGTAAAAATCTATTTGGGTACGGCAGGAAGGCTAAATATAAAACGATTATTGAAATTCTTTCGAGATCACATCAAATAACAAATTTTATACAAAAAAAAACCACATAGCGCATCCCGAATAAATGCGGAATTAAATACATATTTATATAACATTGTTGTGGAAAAATGTAATAAGTATCGGAGCATAAAACTTTTATGATACAAGCATCAATCAAACCTAGTAAGTTGAACATAAAATTTACTGGTGTATGGTTTTGTGTCTTGAATCAATTTCCAGGGCATTACGTTTTATAAAAAATATTCAATGGAATAATGATCTTTTCAATATGTTCATATTTAAAAAAAAATGATATTTTGAAATGTTGAAAAATTTAAAAACAAATAAGGTTTTAATCAAAATTTTAAATACTTAATAATCACGAAGCCTCAATAAACTAGCTGTAAGTGGCATTGTGCCTTTTAAGCAAGGTGACCATACGTCCCGATTTGGTCGGGACGGTCCCAAATTTCCACCTTGTTTTTATCCGTTTTCCACCGGGTTTTTATAAAAACAATATTTGTTCCAGATTGTTCCTGGTTTCTGAAAAACATAGGTTTTGAACTGAATCTTCGCAATTATTTGAAGATGAAATTTCAACTACCCATCAAATATCCAAAAATGATATATATTATGTTACAATTCTAACATAATGTATATCATTTTCAGATTGTCTTAGGACATCGAGTATGCTTATTAATGCGTTAAAATGAGAATAAACTAATACATTATGAATGAGAAAATCGGCGATTACAAAATTCTAAAGACGGGTTAATAGTTTCTCACATTAATGATTTCAATTTCACGAAAATTAGTAGAAACAGAAACGGACTTTATGACTACCTGCTACAAGTAGTAATTATTAAAAAAGATTTGTTTAAAAAACTGATTTTTATTTTAATAAAGTACTTGATGTTTTAACATCATATTTAAGCTATTTACACCCTCCCCGTTCCCCTGTCAAAGGTTAGCAAAACTAAAAATTGTCCGGATTTGACTTAAAAAATATGGTCACCTTACTTTTATGGCAAGTATAAAATGCTTGAGAAAATATCACGTGATTAATGAACAGTCCTTAACGTGTGGCTCGTTATTGCGAAATTCAATATTTTTTTAATTTAATCACATACTGTAGACCCGTATCGTATTTTAGTAGTTCAAACCTATGGTTGAGCCTATTAAATTTACCATCAAATAATTTTTTCAACAATTAATTATGAAGAAACGGCCAGACCGATCTTTACCAAAAACTAATCAGCGGATTTCTCGGCTGATATCTTTCGAACTTAAACACTCGCTTTTAAATATTCGGTTGAGGACTGTTTGTTAAAGTTTGAAGAAACGTTGTCTTGCAAAACCAACCTACAGTGATCCTTATCGAGCTCTCAATTTTTGAAAACGTTGCAACCATTTTCACACCTATACACCCACATACTTTTTCAAATTTGTGGTCAAACAATTCAGAATCACTTGAAACGTCAAGAAAACTCAAAATTAGAAAATCGGATTTTCTGGCGAAAACAAACTCCTTTGTGAAATTAATAACGTCACGGCCTATTGCTTGACATGAAATCCTATTGCTTGACATGTTAGAAATTTTGAGGTGAACAGTTTTATGCTGCTTGATAAAGTCATCTCTTCAATGCAGTTTGAAATGTAAGTTAATTTTTCTTTGTTTATGTGAATTGGGTAATTGGTAAAAGAACAGAGCAAATTTTGCTAATTTATCAACAAAATACGAAATCTTTACTTGATAGATTAATATCGTAATATAAGTGAGTTTTGAAAACATTCATTATTTGCACAAAATTCAAAAATGTATTAACAAGTATACATAATTAAACACTGAATAACCGCAAGAAAAAGTGAAAATAATGAGCATCTGATTGTCAAAACTAATTATATACATCAAATTATTCGACTTTCATCTTTCAATTTGAGTTTATTAATTTCTCATAAATTTCTATATTTTTGCTTGGTTGGAATAATTTTTTATTAGCAATTCAGAATTAGTAGATTTTATGTGTCAAATATGAACTATAAATTCATTAACTTTTAAGAGTAATTAAGCAGGAAAATCCATTCCCTACTATAAGAATTACTAGACAAGTATCACATTTAAATAAGATGGGGATGTGTATTTTCTTTTGACTTTAGCTCGTCTACGTATGGTAAATACTGCAGATTATGTTAATTTGCCTTTAAGAAATTAATTTTGTTATAATAAATATAAATTTCCATTGATTGCAACCACTGTTTGATTTGAACTACTTCATTAATTTTATTTTCATATTGTTATATTTGCATCATTCGAAAATTATCTTGATATCAGACTGTAAATCAGGGCAGTGTTCATATCGACTAGACGTAAGTGGCATTTGTCCTTAAACAAGTTGCATTAGCTTACCAACAAGTGTAAATAATCGGCTTATAAATGAAAAATCGACATAATAATTTATGATTTACAAGCATACCGAGCTCCTGTAGAGCTTTATAATGTGAAAAACTATTCCAGATTATTTAATTTGGACAAATTTTCCAAATACGTGAGTTATTTTCGACAAATAGTTTAATAAATATTATTACCCAAACCAAAACTATAATTCATTTTTATAATCAAAGCACTTGTTGTAAGCTCTATTGCCATATAAAGCATCACAAAAATCGAAAAAAAAATTAACTAATGGTGCATGTCTTTGTGCCTTAAGGCAAATTGCTGAAACTTTCCGTACTTTTCGAAGAATATTAGATGTTTTCAAATATATTGTTATAAATAGTGTAACTTTCATTGTTCGTATTTCATAGACAAAATATAAGAGTTTATAAATTGGACAGTGACTTTCATATATATGTTTACATGAATTGTAAATAAACAAAACTCAATGATCCCTTTCGAATTGGAGTTAGAATGCAGAATTCTGTCTTAAATAGTATCTAAAACGTCGACGAAAAATTGTATCCATACATACATACATTCACACACACACCTATACACAGATCAAATTTTTCTGAGGTATGCCAACATGTTCAGAAACCTTTAAAACGTGAAGATATGCAACAATTATTTTCGATTTTGGGCCCATTACTATCCTATTTGCTTACCTATTCTACGGGAAGTTAACAATCAATTACGAAGAAACGACCCGATCAATCTTTGCCAGAACCTTTCCTGAATGATATATTTCAGAATTTTTTAAAAATCGTGGGCAAAAAAATTAGCATTCCTCGGCTTATTTATTATAATAAAGCGCATAAACTTCTTCTTTTGTAAGTTAAAACATATCAATGTTCAATTCTTATTTCTATATAAGATAGAATTTTATATATTATAGTAATTAATGATGATAAATTATAGATTAATAATATACATGAATAAAAACAATAAAGAATTAATGAAAATAATAGACAAAGCAGCTGGCGACAATTTTCTCACGCTCTCAATATGAACTAAAAGCCTCAAGTCTTGCATGCCGAATATGCGGGTTTAAATCAAAGTTACTTATTCTACATTGACTTGAAGACGAAGTGGTAACCCATTATTACCTACACACATATTACCTATACAACCGCGGTACGAGGAAAACTTGGAAAACATGACCCAGCCCAAATACTCATGTGGGGTGCAATACATTTATTCAGGGTTGATCAACTTTCATCGCCATCAGATTAGATTAGTCTTATTACTCAGACTTACACTAACGTGAAATTTTATATTTGTATTGTTTTAACCATGTTAAATAATGTTGTAACTAAAATTATAATGCATAAGATATTGAACCAAAAATATAAAAATCTGAGCAATAACTTTTGTTCTGATTAACTATTTTTTTAATATTTTTATAAGTAAGTTCTTCACTTATCTATACTTTTTGCCTTTATAGTCGTTAAAGCAAACTCCTAACCAACATGATTATGACTAATTTTTAAACAAATTTTATCGCGGATTTACTTTGGAATAGTTCCAAAGAATGAAATCGAGTTCAACGGAAAAAATACCTTTAATTTATACGACGGAAATAATAGTGTATTAAACAGTAATTAAATAAAGCATGAAGAGCATTTAAATATTCGCGAAAAGTTGCAGTAGATTTTAAATACTACCATGATTACTTTAATTATAATCAGTATCGATAGTTTTTGCTCATCTTGGATTCATTAACTGCCAGTAACATAGTCTATTAATTAAGTAGGAACTATAATAATATATTTATTAAGAAAAAATGTAACCTACTTCAAAAACCGTTTGGTTCATATAGTATGGACAAATTAACACATAAAGGTAAGGATTTTCAAATTTTAAATAGACAGTTTACTAATAAGTCCTCTTTTGGTCATCAGCTGATAACGCATGAGCCTAAAGAGAACAAATTTTGCATTGTACCTAACCTCTTCTTTTCACCGATGAATTCTTTGGTCTGTTTTTAAAAATAGTTAGAGTAAAAGTTAACATCTTGCACAGGATTAAATTTTTTTTTTTTTTGGTCCCGAATGAACTACCCTGTTTTTCTTGCGAAATAGTACTATGTCATTTTGTTTATTGTGTAAGTATGTCATTTTTCCGAAAGTGGACAGAAATAAATAAATGTTCAAAATTTCTTCAAACGCCTGATAACTACAATTAAACAGATCGAAATCACTAGTACTGGCTTAAGTTCATTGATTTTAATAGAAATAATTACAAATAACATTGAATAAGTTTAAAAAAAAAACATAACAAAACCACATGTGAGCCATACACGTTTGAGCATATTACTGCGACAACACTTCGACAGTGACGCTCAACATCTGACAAGATTTTTATTATGGCTTTCTTTATATTATACAGTCGCGGATACGTTATCAAAACTAACTAATGTTTAAATAAGGTATACTCATGCAGTGGCATCATTTTGTTTATATACGAGTATACAATTTTGTCTGAATTTTCCCTACAAATGACTACGAAGTCGTCGTTGCATAGTTATCATGGTAGTTGCATTTACAATTTAAGAAATTAGGTAAAAACTATGACGTTGGGAGTCAATTTAAAAAGACGTTTTATAAATACGATTGTAATCAAAATTTAAATGTTGAACGCTATGCAAATTCTTTAGAAAGTATAAAAAAAAATAATTTGCAGTTTCATACTAAATTAATAATTGTCTTTAATATTTTCAACTTTCAGTAGGGTAAGTTATAGTGATCGCAAGAAAATCGAAAATGAAAATTGTTGCATATTTTTACGTTTCAATGTCTTCTGAAAACTAAACAACAGTGCTCACAACCAAAAAAAAACTGACAACTAAAGAAAATCTTTCGCCTATCTCCCGATAGCAACGCCGTAAGAATCAAGGTGGTGGTTGATTATAGATGTTTATCCCTCAACTTTCAAATATTATTGTTAAAAAATTCTTAACTTTACTAGTTTTTGAGATATCGGTGGTGGATTTTTTAACCGAAGACTTTTGAGCCATGCTCTACCCTACCTTAGAAAAAAATTATGTATCTATGTGTGTGTGTGTATGTGTGTGTATGTATGCTCAAACTTTTGTCCACGGTTTCGAGAGCACTGATCAACCGATTTGGATGATTCAAAAAACATTCGATTCATATTGAAGCGTAGACGTTCTAATCAGTTTTCGTTAAAGGCAGGCCTAGCCGTTTTGGCGATACAAAGCAAAAAGTGCAAAAATAGCAATTTTGGAGAGAACGTCTTTAATATTTTTATTAACTTTCTGTAGGCTAATTAAGTTGCCGTAGAATGAGTTATAGTAATCGCAAAAAAGTCGAAAATGAAAATTTTTAAACATCATTACGTTTTAAAGGTTTTTAAACATTGTGGCATACCTTAGACAAAATGGATGTATGTGTGTGTGTTCGGATACAAATTTTCGTCGACGATTTTGGAAACACAGATCAACCGGTTTGACTAATTTGATTAAAAAACATTCAATTCGTATTGATGAGGAAACCTGCTTTTTTGGCAATGGCGAGTCCGGCCGTTTCGAAAACTTTCGCAAAAATATGCCAAAAACGGAGAGTCATATTTGAATGGTTAAAAAACATTGTATTTGTATTGGCAAAATAAAGAACTGATGAAATTTTTGGAAAGAAAGATCTTGTGGTTATGGAGTTTTAAAAAAATTGAATCTTTTTTTAAAAAAAATAATTTTCGGTACGGGAAGTTCCACCAATTCGCCTTAAGGCACGATGCCATGCACCACTAGTTTGTTATTAACGCAAGTATGGTAAATGATCTGCAAACAAAAATCTACAAATTATGTATTAAAATTAGCTAATAATTGTTCAAAACCGGTTCAAAATCTCTGCCAGCATCTCTGGCCAGGGCGGTTCTATCTGCGGCGGTCCGGGTACAAAAGAGCGTCGGCAGAATGGTGTGAGACGATCGTCCCGCGCGGGGAAGAAGACGCCAGGGCAAAAGAGCCAGTCGGCTGGCGCGCCTCTTTTGATTCGAGTGGGATTAATTGAAATACCTAACATTCCACGGCGAGGCGAGGGTTCCGCTGCCGCCGCCGCCGCCGCCGCCGCTGCCACTGCCGCCCGCTCCGAACGCTACACGCGTCTACGTGTGTTGAGCGTTTGTAAACGATGCACATCATGTGGGAGAATTGGCACACTTGCTTCTTCATGAAAGATCATCGATGTGATAATCGGCCCGTGCAATCCTAACATGCTCTTTGATGATACCAACTGATTATTTCAAAATTGCATACGAATAATATTGATTGAATACACTTGTTCATAATTGTGCTAATTTGATTCTTATATGATTAGATTTTAATATTCGACACACGTTCAACGTTACAAAACAAATCGTATGTAATGTAGAGAGAGTCAATAAATCGCTTCGACGATTTAAAAAATAATCAAGAACGTTTTTGCGTTGTGCAATAATAGTCATTATTAGAAGACACGTATTTGAGGTATCAATAATCATGTATTAGAATAAGAAGTATAATAATCAGAATAAAACTAGTGGGGTGTATGGCATCGTGCCTTAAGGCAAATTGCTGGAACTTCCTGTACCGTAACGAAATGTTCGAGGAATATAGAATGTTTTCAAATAGTTTATTATAAATATTGTAACATTGTCTAACATTTATAAGAATTGTGTAAACTAAATTGCAAAGTTGAAATTATTTGTTTAAAGTATATTAAAACTTAAGTCACAATTAAAAATAAAATCTGAATTATTTTCGATATACAAAAAAAATTAAAAAAAAAATAAAACAAAAATTTTGAAATATTTTTTTTTTCCAAAATCAATTATTTTGTTAAAACAAGCATTATTTTGTTTCTATTTTCTGCACTCTTTGCTCCTTATCTCCGTAACTGCTGGACCTGCCTTTGCTAAAAACTAATCAGCACATTTCCCTATCAATAGGAATCGAATGTTTTTTGAACCAGTCAAATCGGTTGATCTGTGCGCCCAAAAACGTGAAAGAAAAAATGCGGACACACAAAACACACACACACATTCATTTTTTGAGGTATGCCAAAATGTTCAGAAACCTTCAAAACGTCGAGAAATGCAAAAAATTTCAATTTCGATTTTTGGGCGATTACAATAACTTACCCTATGGAAAGTTAAAAATTTGAACTATATAAAACCGTTTCAAAAATACTTAAATGTTATTTTGATTAAAACATTATTTTAACAGTATTCTTTGTCATCAAAACCAATGATTTCCAAAGTGGTCTCCAAGACACCAGAGGTCCATTATAGCATTCAGAAAGTATTTTTCTGCAGAAGAAAAATATGTGGGCCCACAAAATAAAAATAGAAGTCCACTGTACTGAAACACCGCGTTAATATCTATATACTTATATAATACTATCTATAATGAAAGTTCATATACAATGATAATAAATAGAACAAGAATATATGTAGCCATCGATTTGTTATGCCAATATGGTTGAACTTGTTAACACCCCAATTTGCTGACTATTGAAAGGCTTGGCACTATTCTTTTTGGGACAGTCATACAATTTTTGAATATTTAAAAACGTTTTAATATTTATAAAATATTGATCTCCTATCAAAAAAATGTAGACTAGGCATCATTATCCGGGAGACGAAAACAAAATCTTACAAAATTTTTGCCAATGTTGACAAAAACGATTTACTGTTTGCTTACTTTATTTTTTATCACCATTTTAAATTCAATTAACAAATGTATAAAAGTAACACGCATTTCTAATATAATAAAAAAGTTGATTCGAGTAGAGCGAGAATATAATGTAGATTTGTAATCCCAATATGGTTGAACTAGTTAAGACCCCAATTTGCTGATTATTGAAAGGTTTGGCAATATTCTTTTTGGGACAGTCATACAATTTCTGAATACTTGAGATAAAGAACTTTTAATAGTTATGAAGTATTGATCTCCTAACAAAAAAATGTAGACTAGACATTATTATCCGGAAGACGTAAGATTAAATCTTACAAAATTGTTGCCAATGTTGACAAGAAAGATTTACTGCTCGCTTACTTTATTTTTAAATTTTATTTTAAATTCAATTGATGAATGTATAAAAGTAACACGCATTGCCAATATAATAAAAAAATGTCGATATCGGGTAAATCGACTCAGTAGCAATGCCCAAAGGGTCCACAATACATAAAAAGTTTGGGAACCTATTATCTAGACTCTAGAGGAAACGTACATAACTCCTGAAAAGTTTGATAAATTCATATTAATTAATTTTATTTTTAATTTGCTTATATCTGACCTATCCTTTAAAAGTAAAAAAACTGGGTTTTTTATAATTACATATTTATGTTACAAGTGTTATATAAAACTGTTCATATTCACACACACACATTATATATATATATATATATATATATATATATATATATACAATCACATACATATATATCTAATTGCCTTCCTGGTCAGGTTCTTGTGCCCGCGCAATACGATATAAAACGATAATTTGTCATTAGAGTAATTAATCGCTGAAACTAATTGAGAACAACAAGACATATTGTCCCCTGAAATATTCATCAGAGACAATTGCTTGGCATTGCCGAAAATACACTTACTGCGATCTGTCGTAATATCGGCGAGGTTAGGAAACAAGTTTGCAAATCCTTCAATGTCGAGACATAACAAAGAATCTTGTTATAAACATCTCTCACACACCCCAATACTAGGAATAGTGAAGCAGCTAGTTCATATTTTACTAAAACTATTTATAACATCCAATATAGAAATGATATAAAATTTTATTAAATTCAAAAAATAAACTAGTGGTGCATGGCATCCTGCGAATTGCCGGTACTTCCCGTACCGTAATGAAATATTCGAGAAATTATTTAAATGTCTTTAGCGTGAATTAGAATTAAAATCCGAATTATCTTAGTTATGTTTTTAATATAATATTGGATATTATAAAGAATGTTTTTAAAATTTTGAAATAAAAAAAATTGTTTTGCCTACCCCAAAAACTAATTATTTTTACAGACTGTCAATACAAGCAAAATGTTTTTCAAACTAGTAGTGCATGTCATTATGCCTTATGGTAATTTGCAAGAACTTCCCTTATCGAAAACTAAAATTTTAAAACTGAAAAAAATTGATTTCTGAGAATTTTGTAATTTTTGGAAACAATTGACTTATGAAAATTTAAAAAAAAATTTATGTTATGAAATTTTTACAAAATTTTTAACTTTTTTCAAAGCATTTGCCCGGACATTACACATTGTCCCGGAACCCATAAAAATGTACACATTTGTACTTATTATTATAATTTTCATAAAATATCTGATAATATGATGTCTAATCATTTTAGACCGACAAATGACTTTATTTTTCAAATTTTTCATTGGCTCTTTGGAAACGCTGGATCTGCCTTCTCAAAAATTTTACCAGTAGATCATTTCGTTAATACAAGTAAAATGTTTTTTGAATCATTCAAATCGGACGCTTCGTTCTTTCAAAAACTGAAATGCCATTTTAGCCTTTTTTGCCGCGTATCTTTGAAAGCTAGGCCTGCCTTCGTGAAAAACTAATCATTATGTCTTTCCATCAAAACGAATCGAATGTTTTTTCAATTACATATTCAAATCGGTTGATCCGTTTTCTCGAAATTGTCAACGAAAAATTGTATACGCACATAGATATATAAAAATTTTTGTTTTCGATTTTTTTGCGATTACTATAACTTACTCTATGAGAACTTAAAAAAAAATTTTTGGGCGTTTTTAATAAAATTTTACATGTATGGAGTTTATGGTCATCTTAAAATATTAGAGGCCCACGAAAAGTAGTTGACGAAGAGTAGTTGAATGAATTATAAAAATTCAATAAAATTTAGAAAGGACTCTTAAGGCATTTTACCTTACGGGAAGTTTTTTTTATTTTCTATTTTATTTACAACTGTCTAGTTAATGACATTTAATAAAGTGGAATTTACAATTGTCGGTCGCAAAGGGACATTGTATACTAAAGGGGCATGTTGTAAAAACAACTCTATAGTTGTTTTCTCATTCGTTATAATATTAATAATATTTTATTGATAATTATATAATCCTAACTATTTACTTATAAAATAATCTATTATATAAAAATAAGTCGGGTTTTCCTTCCCGACGATATAACTCCATAACGCACGACCGATTTCGACGATTTTGCATTTGTTGGAAAGGTCTCGGACTCCGTGAGGTTTATAGCAGAAAAAATTGAAGAAAAATTTTAACAGAAAAGCGGAAAAATTCTTTTTCTCATACAGCGTCATCTCTGATACTTAGCATGTACTATAAACCAATATTTTAAGTAGATGGTGCCGGTAGATACATTGTTTGACAGCTACTCATTTCCTTTTCAAATATAAAACAAACAAAAAATTTCTTCATCTTTCTCACGAAACTATCTGATGGCGAAACGAAGTTCGCCGGGTTTGCTAGTTCCTTATAAATATAAGTTTATAAGTTATTTCTATTTTTTTTTCAGGAGAGTTTACCTTACGGAAAGTTAATTAATAAATAGTAAATTCATTTTTAATTTTCATGAAACTTAACAAAAACCATAATGCTAGTACAAATTAATGGCATTTCAATATATTTATGTGGAAAGAAATGTTTCGAGATACGAGCGTGGTTACGGAATGCATTAAACTCGTATGTCGGGACTGTACCATTTATTTTTAAAATTCACTGAAAAGAACATTATAATTTTCCATTTATGCATTAGAAAAATCAACAACTAAATTTTATTCGAACTCCTTACTTTAAGCATTTTCAAAAGATTGTACAGACTATTAGCTCTGTTTCTATTAACAAGTGTGAGGGATGTTTATAACGCGTTAACATCATCCGAAAAGCGGCACGGGCGGCCGATTTGGATCTCCCGCAATAAAGAATGATAGAAAGAAGCGAAGACGAGCGACCGAGCGAGATGTACGAATGCCCCGAATGGGGGGATGATCGCTGGGGGCCAAGGGAGAGGGGCGCGTCGTTTGCTGATCTCGAAATATAATACGGTTAATCTTATCTTATAAGCCACTATATTATTCGAATGAGCCTTGTAACGTAGGTAATGTAGTTTATAGCTAACAATTTATTAAATGTTCTACTATTAAATATTAGGTATACAGTAATAATTGACACATAGAGAATAATTAAATGTTGTCTTAACAGAGTTTTATAGTTTGTAATAAATACTACATCAGGATATTATTAAAAAAGATATTGCTAAATAATAAATAAACTAGCGGTGCATGGCATCGTGCTTTTCCAAAGCGTAAGTTATAGCAATCGCAAAAACATCGAAAATGAGAATTTTATATATATTCACGTTTTAGAGGTTTCTGAACATTTTGACATACTTTAAAATATAGATGTATGTATTGTATGTGTGCGGATACAAATTCTGGTCGACGATTTCGGAAACACGGATAAACGATTTGAATAATCTAAAAAACATTCAATTCGTATTTCAAAGAGCAAAGCGTACGATTTGAATGATTCAAAAAACCTTCTTGTTTATATTGATGAAGCAAAAAACTGTTTTGTAAATCGAATAAGAAAAGTAAAAAAAAATACCATTAGACGGTCAAAAAAATCGTTAGATGCCCATGTCTAGAGCTGGATTTAAAGTAAGAGCAAAATTGGGAAAGTGAGAAAAAAATTCGATATAATATTATCAACTAATTTTTCTTATTATCATATTTTATTTCAAGAAATATAATTAACAAAATATAATACGGCAATTTGGCTAAGAGAAAGATTCGTAAACGAGCTGAAAGTTTTAAAAAAATATATTCTTCAGGTCTTATCCTACGGGAAGTTAAAAAGTTTGTCGAAATGCTTGTAAGTCCTTACGGCAAAATTTATAATTCTTATTGGTATAACAAATACGAATATTTTGATAAATTATTAAATTCGCGTAGAATAAGTTATGGAATCGCAAGAAAATCGAAAATAAAAATTTTTGCATTTCTTTACGTTTCAAAACTTTTATATTTTAGAACAAAATGATGTATATGTGTGTAACGATTTTGGGAACACGGCCCAACCGATTTGAATATTCCAGAAAACATTCGATTGTTTTAATGGGAAGATGTGCTGATTAGCTTTTAGCATTTCGAAGATACGGGATAAAAAAGTACCACAAATAGCAGTTCAGTTTTTCAGATAACGGAGCGTCCGATTTGATCAAATAAAAAAAGCCATTTGCCGGTCAAAAATTATCATTAGACTATTAGACATATTGCTTTCAAAAAGTTCAAAATTTTCAAAAAAAAAATTAAAATATAAAAAAAATATATTTTTCAAGTCTAATTTTTCAAAATTTCGAAATTCTAAAAAATCTATTTTTTTCAGTTTTCAAACATTTTATAGCTTTTTTACAAAATGTAATTTTCGGTAACAAAAAGTTCCAGCAATTTGCCTAAAAGCACAATGCCATGCACCAGTTATAGTATGTTAGTTATTTTAATTTTAGAAAAATAAGATATAAAAACTATTTAAGTAAAATTTCAGGAATGGGGCTCCATTTTTGTCAGAGCCCCCAGGGCGCCAAATTTCTATATGCGGCCCTGCATATGCTCATCAAATTATCAGATATTTTATAGAGATTTTAATAAGTACTTTTTCATTTATGATTCCGTACCAATGTTTATCCGTTATACTGCGACGCGGCGATTACGCGCTTCGATATTTTGTCTTTAAAACAGCTACGTAGCGCGATTGCTTTGACAAGTTATGTTTCCAAAAAATTTCAAAATGTGAAAAAAATTCAAAAAAACTTCTAAATTATAAATAATCTTTGCTTTAAATTTAAGTTTTCACGGAAAGTTCAAACAATTAGCCTTAAGGCACGATGCCATGCACCACTAGTTTAGTGTCTTACTTATGCAATGTTACACTATGTTACGAGTGCTTTACTCATGAATAAATAAAGAAGCTCTCGGTAAACGTTCGTATTTGCTCAGCTCCGCAAAGTTTTAATCTGTGACAAACAATATTAAAATGTAACACAGTAGAAACAAATAACTCGATAACCGTGTCGGATAACATCACAACAAATAACGTCTGTCCGAAGGGCGGCGAACGATATTGTCGCACGGAGCGCAACTAACCCACCCTCACGTGGCTGTGTTTACAGTGAATTCACCCCTGTGATAGGTATAATAACGTTGACGGAGCTTTTCAAAAAATGCCCTTGCAATATGGGCACGCTTGACTTTTAATAAAAGGGAAATAACGTAACCCCCTACCCGTTCCAGTGTTTCGAGTCAAATACCACCCACGAGTAAAAGAGAGATACACAGGAGCCAGGATTACGAATTTGAACCTCTGCAAGAGTAGATTTAGTGTTTTTAATTTCCTCTTTGTACAGCAGCGTTCCGACAGGTGATTTTTTTATGTTCGTTGAAAACTTTGAACTAAACGTAATTATAACGCCGATTAATTCCTAATAGACGATAATCCGGCCGCTGTTGCGAAGTCAATGCTGCGATTTCTATAGAGCGGGATTGTCGAGTTCTCGCAATCAATGGACTGAACATAATGACTCGGGAATTTGACAAAGAAAGAATTGCGCACCTTTTACTGTATTAGGAATTAAGATATCAATTACATGTTATTTGGATCTTATCAATCGATTACAGGTAACAGTTTCGCTATTGACCAGTTGTAAAATCATTATCGCACTTCAATAAATTTATTTTACGATAACTTATGTACTATTGATACATTTTCACTAATATAGGTAGAAATTAGTGGCGAGAAGCATTGTGCATTAAGGCAAATTGCTGGAACTTCCCCTATCAGAATTTAATATTCGTAGTATAGACGATAATAAATAATAATCAAATAAATATTGATCTATAGCTAATAATAATTGTTTTAAATATTGTCAAATAATTATTATAAATACTGTCAATTTCATCTTTAGTATTTTATAGATCTAAGATAAGTGCTTATATTTGAGCGTCGACCTTTATATATGTTTACAAGAAATATATAATAAACAAAACCTTATTCTTGTTATTAACTCATACTTCTAACAGTACAGTTTTTTTTAACTTACCTTAGGGCAAGTTATAGTAATCGCAAAAAATCGAAAATGATATATTATATATATATATATATGTGTGTGTGTGTGTGTGTGCGTGTGTGCGTGCAAATACAAATTTTTGTCGACGATTTCGGAAACACGGATCAACCGAGAGGTTAAGTGGTTTACAAATATTCTTATGTGTCATAATATTTATGTTCAGGAATACTATACAGATGGCGCAAGAATTTACTTAAAGCGTATGTTAATAACAAATATAAGAAACTTTTAATTGGCGTGCGCTCTATCTAAATGTTTATATTAAGAGCTAATACTATTAGAGATTAATTTTTTATTAATTTGAAAGCATTGGCGCCCTTGGGAGCAAAGAAATTCAAATATGTCCTTGTTAAGGATCACCCTAATAAATATATAAGAGAATGGAGCGTCCGATTTAAAGTTCCAATTACTGGTATTGATGAAATGAAAGATTGATTATTTTTGGGAAAGAAGACTCAAGAAACAACCAGCAGATCTTCTTTAAGTAACTAGTAATCTTCATTGAAGGGTTATCTACCATGCCAACTTTTTATACTTAAGTAAAATACTACTTGAGTTGATATTGAACCAAACAGCCATAAAACAGCAATATATTCTGATTGCTGTTAACAATGTTAAAAAAGAATAAAAATTGGGGAGTCAGGTCCAGCATTTTCGGAGATCCAGTAATAGTGTTAAAACAATATCGTTTGGTGGTCAAAAATGATAATTAGACATATGCAAATCAAATTATCGGATATATAATGAAAATTTTAATAACAAGTAGACATTTTGTATCATTTTTTTTTTGAGCTTTATACCAAGATTTTTCATTTTTGGAGTACACTTATATAGTTTAAACAAATCTCCTTCACATGAGTCAATCTTATCGGATCGTGTAATCGATTTGAATAAGTCAAAAAAACATTCATTTCGTACTGATCAGAAGACGTAATGGTTAGATTTCGCGGAAAGCGGGTCCAGCCATTTAGGAGTAACAGTGCAAAGACTACAAACAGTGCTCATGCAGTTTCTAAGAGAACTCAATCATCTGATTAGAATGATACAAACAACATTTTAAGTATTGACGGTGAGCAGAAATGATTGCATTTCAAGGAAGGCACAGTTTTAAAATTTTGAAATCTCGAATTTTCGATTGTTTGAAACTTTCGAAAAATTTTAAAAGAATCAAAAAAATTCAAAGTTCACAAAAAAATCGATTATTTTCAAAATTCAAAAAAAAAAAATTAAATATTTTAAAAAAATCAAAAAAGCAATTTATTTCAAAATGTTTAAACAACCAGTTTTGAAAATTATTTGAAAAATTTGGTTGTTTTAAATATAAAAAAGTCGATAAAATATGATCATAATATTTTAGGAAATAAAGATTCTCTGATGCCAAGAAAAATTTTCGATCATTTCAAATTTTTGAAAAATTTTGAAAAATTTAAAAAAATTAAAAGTTTACAAAAAAAAATCGATCATATTCAAAATATAAAAAATCAAGATTTTCAAAAGTTTCCAACATTTAAATTTTTTTGAAATTTTCAAAAAAGCAATTTATTTCAAAATTTTTACACAACCATTTTTTTATTATTTGAAAAATTTAATTTAAAAAAAACGATAATGTTTGATAATAGTTTTTATGAAATAAGGGTCGCCGGATGCTTTCATTTTATCTCGGCTCGATTAGCCAAAAGACACAACACCACTCTACTAATTTTGCATTAAAATTCTGAAAAAACTCAACATTTTCTAACAATAAGATTACAGATTCGATGTTGTGTTGTTAAATTTAATTTAAAGGTATTAAATTTATTTAATAGCTTTAATAAATAATTCACTGAAATTTCAACATTAATAGTATTTATATATCTATAATTTTTTAGATATTTAAATGTGTATAAAAACGTTATGGAGACACTGGGATTCGAACCCAGGACTTCCCGCATGCGAAGCGGACACTCTACCCCTGAGTTACAACCCCTTCGTGAAAAATATTTATTTTTGCATTTAAATTTTTCAAAATGTGTCAAAAAAATGAATGCAACGCTATTGCGATATTAATAATTGAGCCTACACATAATTTTCCTTACGAAATAAAAGACCATCTGACACACATCAAATCACAAAAAAAACAATATTTTAAAAAAATTTAATCAAAATTAAAAAAAAAAAAGTATTTTTTTATCAGTTTCAAATATGGCGTCAAAACAAAGAGACACGATGAAACTGCTATTAAGCGACCCAGGGGAGATACCATCTATTCAGTCCAGCGAAAAGGATGATACGCTTAAAGCAGCTGTCGTCCAGGAAAGCAGCGTATCCAGCCAACGTGGTTATCTGGATTCAAGCAGAATGGAAGCCTTATTACGAGCGGATGACCCCACGACATATGCACCCAAGTCCGCTCTTGAGAAACCAAGAAAAACGGAAAAATCCAAAATCGAGCCAGGCATCGACGAGAAAGAACCGTCTGAAACAAAAAGTATTGCACGAGGAGGATACTTAGTGAATAGGCTGTTGTAACTGCTCTCATGCAACCCTGACAAAATTTTGTCATAAAACAAATCGAAACATTAAAAATTATTTTTATTAGAGAAAGTGTCATTATTTTTTTTTTTTAATTTTTATTTTGCCTCGCTTACTCTGATCATTTAGCCACCTACAACACTTTTATTTAGTTACATTCTAATTTTTATATCATTTTCAATCTATAGAATAGGATACATAACTATTCTATATTCTTCTTAATCTTTTTCTTATTTTCCTCAATTCTTGCTCTTTTTCAAATTTTTAATTCTATTTAATTTTCAGCTTCATTCAATTTTTTTCTTCATTCTTCTTTCAAGTTCCAATATTCCACTTCTTACTCCTAATTCAAATTCAACTCTTCGAATTTTGTTATTCCTATTATTTCTTAATTTTTATTCAAATTCTATTTAACAAACACAATTTTATTTGATTTCAAATTAACTACACATATTATTTTTAACAAATTCTATGTCATTGACAGGATTTGATCCGAAGACCCCTGTCGTGTGAATCGAACACGCTACCAAAGAGCTATGCTCGCCATATCATTATTTATTTTATTTAACAAAACTTAATATTTTTTATTTGTTTTGCTGATTTTTCTCATTCATATTTTATTTAAGATACCAAAAGTTACTTAGCTACTTGTAAGTAGCAGTTTGCCTTAAGGCTAGTTGCGTAAACTACTCGACATGTGTAAATACTCGACTTAATCAACAAGAATAAGAATTATCTATTTTGATGAAATGTTCAACTGTTCGAAAATAAAGATTTTACTTTAATTAACACGTTGACTGGGGAAGTCTTTGAGAATATATCGTTTCTCTATGCTAAAACGTTTTATTTAAACAATAGTTTCGTTTACATTGTATATTGTATTACTTAACAGTTTGATTGAAACATTAATTCGGTGGCAGTGGCAAAAAGTGCTCTTTGGATCCTTCTATCGATAGGGATCACTAATTAGTTGGTTTTACTATGTCGCTAAATTGGAGATAGATTTATTGTGAATATGGCACTGTCGGCGCGCGTGTCAACAGCCGCACCAAGAACTAACTAGGAGTTGTCTACATGTTGTCGTAACGTACTTATAATATCAGTGTATGTATAAATTAAATTAATTTGTTTATAATAATTAATTACGTTTCATTGCATCCTGTTTGTATTTTCAAAATTTATTTAATTTAAGTGTTGACAAAAATTGTAATCATTACCTACCAATACCACAGAACGTATAGAATCTATATTCTATACTATAGATGCTTTGACATAGATTCTGATTAGAATCACCCAAGCATGCAGAGAAATTTTAAAGCTTGCTGACATTTTAAATTCAACCGCTTATTGTAGGCCTGTAATATTTTAGTAAGTTATTCCAGAGTACGAATCGTAAAAAAAATATTTCAATATTTAATTCATATACAAGGCGTCCAGATCTTGACGTCATGTGGTAGTATGGACTTAACTATTCTGAAAAAAAATCAGAAAAAAAATTTCACGT
>NW_020538040.1:135643047-135692368 GCF_003426905.1 Ctenocephalides felis
AAAATATCTGATAATTTGATTTGCATATGTCTAAATCATTTTTGACCGCCAAATGGCATCTTGTTCACTTTTTTCATAAGATCTCCAAAACCGCTAGATCTGCCTTCATGAAAATTTGATCAATTCTTCATCTTGTAAATAAAGTGAAATGTTTTATTCAAATCGGACGCTCCGTTCTCTCAAAAATGAGTTAGCGTTTTCGGCACTTTTTGCCCGTATATTCGGAACGGCACATACATACATACACACACACACACATACATCCATTTTTTCTAAGGTATGCCAAAATGTTCAGAAACTTTGAAACGTAAAGATATATAAAAATTTTCATTTTCGATTTTTTTGCGATTACTATAACTTGCCCTACGGGAAGTTAAAAACTAGTAATTTTTTTTCTCAGTCATTCTGATTTTAGTTTGAATTATTCTTTAGAAATTTTGCAAGACATATTCAAATTTGCATTATCTTAAAAAATGTCTACAAAATCAATAACATTTTGAAATCAAAACTTCAGTCAAAAGCTTTTGGATATGTATCAATCACCATAATATTTTTTAACAATAATTAAATAGCAATCAGAAACAAAACATTTTTCTATAAGCTATTTTTCCTGTTTTTGAGAACTCCAGTAATAGTTCTGGAGTTTTGTTATACTTGGCGTGATTGGAGGTTAGACATGATCAAGCGAGAAATGGATATCATACTGCTTGAAGTCAGGTTGGCAAAACGCGAATTTAAATCTGAGACTTGATTACATGGCCGGATCTTATACTATGGTACCAGGACACCACTACTATATTTTTAAGAACATTATTAGTCTAAATTAATATAAGAAAAAAATATTATCCTAGATCTATTAATAATTTTATTTTGAAATATCACACGATAGGCAGTAAAAAGTAACCTTCAAAAAGTAACTATTACATGCATGTTTTTATTATCTAGAAAAGAATTGATAAGAAATGCTCGGTAAAGTTATTCATACTTATATTCTTGTAGTATTTTTCATAATAATCCTAAGTGTTCATATATAACTTTCCTTAGAATTTCCTAAATGTAGACTTGCGCCGAATTTCCTTGGCTGTCTATACGGATTTGTGTGGTACTCGAATAAAACTGAAAATTTCTAGACGAATACTTGTGGTAGAAATTAACCGTATACAAAATATTTAAATAAACTTTTGCAACAATATATGCAACTTAAAATTACCGCAGTTTTACCGCATCATGTCGGTTTAACTCAAAAACTTGACAAGTTCATAAAAAAAAATTGCAAACATGCGTGGCGTGACGTCGTGATAGAAGCCACGGCCTTGCAAATACAGGACTCTTAGTTATATTATTATTCCGTATTACGTAAAACCTGATATCAATCAGTAGTATGTTTCCAAGCGAAAGTAACTTATTCGTGCATTGCTCCAAAGAGTTAATATATGATCACGATTAGTACTTCCAAAAAATACTAGTATGAAGTATGTAAAATGTAAGTTCAACTAGAAAAGACCATCGGGTTGCTTCATAAGAATAGCTAGCATAATTATCACTACAACTCATCAAAGTACTAAATGCATCTTTTACAGAGACGACCACATTCCCAATGCGAGCAGCACTAATGACAATGTAACATTTGGCAAACGAGAGAGTACGGGCACATGGCTTATTCTTACATGAACGACAGGTCACCTGTCGAAACCACCACAGAGCTGTAGAAACAATTGGAAAATAGTGTCATACACCGATTTTCATATCCATATATGAACATCGGTAAGTATCTGAGGTAGGCCCACACTTGAAATCGTGCCAACAAAAGAAAACATACATCTGGTCCTTTGTGTGCAATGCAATATTAAATATTTTTACACCGTTCAAAAATATGTGTAAATGCAAATATTGTGAGTGCCACATACTAGTATGTGATTTTTTGCGTAAGTGTAATTGTGAAGTGATTGGAAGTATCAAGCAAATAATTTAACTTAATTTACGTGTCATCTAGTTCCCGACTAAGCTACCCAAATATGAACTCTAAAATTTGTGAGTCATTTTCATTTGTTATATTAGAAAATGTTATACTTGGTGGATGAGATATTGAAAATACGCTTATAAAGTATTGACCTGTAAGTAATTACGCGCGTCAAAGGGTTCGTTATCACTAATTAGAGTTAGGGCGTATATTGTGATAAATTTTCGAATGTTCATGAAAGAGTTTTTCGTCCATTAGTGGCCATTTAGCTTTCGCAGTATTATTTATATTATGGGACCGATTCTGCCGCATAACAGACAAATGTTATGGCAAGACCATGTTACGCTCCAACATCCGTACATCATGCTACTGAATCATACTGAATACTGTCAAAATGTTATGCATTTGCTGTGCATTCTGGCGTTTTATACATAAACTGCAACGTCACTTGTATGTTATGAATCTGCGTCAAAAGGCTCTGTTATCTTAGATCGATTTGCCATTTGTGAGACTCTCAAGATTTCTAACTGAAAACCTGAGAAAAACGCCTGACTGCACAGCAACCACATGGTTTTTTATAATATTTAGAACGATTTTGTATGTAAAGTTCTACATAACATAGCCTTGCCATAACATTGGTCTGTTATGCGACAGAATCGGTCCCTATATGCTATTATAACACAAAAATGTGTTTGTTGGTTTAAGTAATACTTTTATATCATTTTGTTTTATTTTGGCGGCATTATTTTACTAGATTTATAATAAATTTTGGAGAAAAAGACAGAGTGCACCACCCATACTTTACTTGCACCAATTGCAGCGTGAGAAATGGAGATAAAATGTCATAGTAATATTGTAAATAATCGAATATTTTGACAATACCTTCTGAACCCATCATTTAATGATGTTGTTTTCAATAAATAATTAATATTATACAAAATAAATCAGCTGTTGATATTACGAAGTGTGACGAGATAATTGCGAAACGCTAAAGTTATGTAGTCGTCTAGACAATGTCTTTGTATTTTATTTAATGGTAAAGAAGCTAGTGATATGATTTATTCATTCTGGTTTTAGACTCTATGAAATTACAACAGAAATTAATTTAATATTACAACAAATTCTTTAGAAGTTCCTGAAGACATTCAAATTTTCCGACCAAGACCATAAAGTTAGTAACATTTTGAACCTTGGCTATATACTGATAAATATGCATCTACTACCGTTATATAAACTCAATTTACACCATGAAGAAAATTAAGTTTACATGTAAAACCATGTAAAACCTATCAGATTTATTCTATGCTTATTTTAGCGACAAATTTTTGCCAAATGATAACATTGTAACATTTTGATAAAACGATATAACAATCCGCCTTTTTCAAAGAAACTTTTCAATATCGTTCAGGACTTCTAAGGAATAAAGGAAAACTCCACTGCTCTTGAATTTCCTATCATAAAATTGAAATATTAAAAATTATATAAATAAATTGATTAATTTGAAATGGCGCTAGCTCTATGCAATAAGAAACAAGTACTTATCCATATATGTGCCTTTTAATTTATAAAAGCCTAGTAAATATTTAGAAAATAATCAATATACAGTATTTTTTGCTAATTTATGTGTTGCGAACTTACAATAATGTGTAGATTCAATTTTTTGTAATTGAATGGTGAAAGTACTGTTATTTCTAACTTAAATATTTTGTAACAGATAAAATCTGTTTCAATATTGTACATAGTTTTTATACACTATATATACGTTGTCACTTCGAAATGTTATTAATTATTTATGAAGATCAAATAATATAGTTAACATATTATATGATCTAAGATTTAAAATAATTTTATTTATAGAAGATATTTTACCTGCATAAGTGTATTGTTGTTGTGTTTAAATATTACTAAAATATTATTAGTTTATTAATTTTATATGGATGTTACAATGGTTGATGCTTTTTAGTAGGTACTTATTGAATTTATTGAATAATATTATTTATATGGTGAAAATGTGTGTATTTTAAAAGGACAACGATTTCAAAACCCGTTAATTCCGCAAAATTTATTGAAAGAAAAGACATGTTCAGCTTACACTATAAAAAGTGTAAATTATTGGTAAGCTGTAACTTTTCCATCTTAAATGTTTTAACATATATTGGCGGCTATGAAATGTTCGTATTCTATAATAGCTAAAATTTTCAAATTTGCTATTATATTTAGATTAAGATATCAAAAAAGTCAGTATGTAGCAATTTGTATTGTAAGAAACACTATTGAAATATTTTTATAGAAACTCCAAAGCATTAAGGCTACATGCATATATTTTAATATAGATAATATAACTTATTATTGTTATACTAAATTGTACCAGAATCATGTGAATATGAAATTATTTACAAAATTTTGAAGATATTATAGTAATTAGTGTAAATAAAATCAACAATATAAATTAATTATGAATAGGATAATTATTAAAAAGACACATCTTAGTGTTTGATCTTTTGTTGGCATTAGAGTCATCTCGTGCGATATTTTGGATTCGAGTTTGGTTTCTTATAGGTTTTGCATTATTGCAAAATTATAATTACTATACAAATAATGATTCAGTTTTATATGTTTATTAACATTTATCTAGATAAAATGAATTTTTATTAGTTTTGCTGGAGTATATTATATATTGTTATACCAAGCTATCAGAACAAAATTAATTTATTTTATAAATTTGAACCTAAAACACGAAAAATATAAGACTATAATAGCCTATATCCAAAAAAGTTTCGTATTATTTGCATTATTGCCTGAATTAACTTACGATATAAAGAAGAGAATATTTTACAACGGTCTCCTTGTATTTATGAATATGTTATAAATAAATTATTAGAGAAAATATATAGTTATGTATGTTCTGTTTATATACCTGCATATTTGTAATGAATATTTTGTATACATTGTAATATAAATAAAAAAGTTATATATACGTCGTGTTATTATTTCTGCTTTATTAATTTCCATAGGGTAGTTATAGTAATGGGCCGAAAATCGAAAATGAAAATTTTTGCATTTCTCGACGTTTTGAAAGTTTCTGAACATTTTGGCATACCTCAGAAAAGATGGATGTGTGTGTGTGTACTGGTCAAGATTTGACCTGGGCTTTTTCTTATATTAGTAATCCACACCATATACTTATTTGTCCCAATTTTCTCTGAGTGTTATTAAATTAGTTAAAAAATAAATACTTTTGTTAAAGCTGTTAATATAAACAAAATAATTTGATGCTTTCAAATCTGTTGATTATACAAACAAATAGCATACTAACAAGAATATTCATTTTTCATTAAAATTATTAAGGCCAAAACAATTATTATTTTTTAAATATATCTTGGGATTTCGGACGGTTTGAAGATGATCAATTAAAAACAAACTCAATTCATTTAGACATATAAAATTTGACGTTAATAAATCATGACTGTGAGTAAATTTTTATCCCAGCAGAGTATATAGTTATATAGAAAAAAATGGGTTTGATTTTATTGAAATATATCAAACAGTTTTGATTTTGCAAATATTCAAATGCGTTTGAAAACCATTCGCTAGAGTCTACCTATTTAGTAGCTCCATCTTACATTTAAATTACACCCTCACGGTCCACTTTTAATTTATTTGATTTATTCAGTACAAAGGAATTATTTGTATATTATTCAGGTGTATAAATAAGAGCCATTATATGGATCTATGATACATAACCTAATATATGAATACAGTAGAATCTCGATATTAACCGGACTAATTGTTTGTCAATGGGCATTCGGATAATCGAAAATCCGGATAACCGAATATATAAAGAATAAGTGTATTTATTAAAAATTAACAAATACATACATAGATATCAACGGAAATCAATGTTAATTAAGGAATTATTACTTTCTTATGTATGTACATATATATTTTCTTAAATTACATTACATAGAAATAAATACTAAACTGCAGCATTAATCATGCAAAAATTCGATTCGCAGGTACGTATGTACATACTTATAAATTTGTTGCGGTTAGTAATCCGGATAATCGCGAATCTGTATAACTGACGTCCGGATAAACGAGTTCTACTGTATATTAAATGGCACAGAGATCACTGATATAACTAGTTGGTATTGGTATTTTGCCTTGAGGCAAGTTACATGAACTTCCCGATATGTGTAAACAATCGACTTAATAAAAATAATTTATGAGTGATTAAAAGTATTCCGAGTGGATTTATTACACATATTTGAAAACGAACGAACACGTTAACTTGGAGAAATTTCTAAAAGCAAATTTTCAAAAATCAATAATTTTTATAATTGAACCAGTTTCCATAGGACTTTAATGGTTTATTATGTTCATTAAGACCAAGTATTCTATCGTTATACCAAGTAAATCGTCTAATTTTAATTTTAACAAACGTCAAAAAAAATTAATCATTTTCTCAAACTTTGATAAATTTTTGAAATTAAAATACTTGTCGTAAGGCCGCAATATTTCAGTAAGTTCTATAAGACCATGATATGTATCTCAAAAAAAAAGTTCCATAAAAATCGGCTTCAATTTTTTTTCAACAGTTAATTATATATAATAATATGTTTCGAATAGTTCGGTAGTTTGAGGTTAAATGTGGACAAAAAGTTTAACAATTTTTTTTGAAATTACAAAGAAACGGCTCGGTAGATCGTCGCACAAAACTGAAAAATAATAGTCCTCATTGAGATACATCAAATTGCTTTTAAATTTCTGAAATCGGTTCAGGCGTTTTCCAGAAAACGTCGATCAGTCTAATTTTGACAAATACCAAAAAAACTATTAATTTTTGAAAACTTTGAAGAATTTTCAAGATATGATCTACATAAAAGTATGATCTACAAGACTATTGTATCTACCGTCAAAAAAACATAAAAATCGTCAATTTACAAAAAAAAAACTATTACAAGAAAACGGCCCGGCCGATCTTTACCAAAAACTAATCAGCACGATTCCAATATCAATCGAACGGTTCTTGAATTTTCAAAATCGATTCAGAATTGCGGGCTAAAACGTGGATGAAAAATTTTTCACTTTTCTGCTAGTTACAAAGAAACGGCCCGGCCGATCGTCGCACAAAACTCAGAAACGCTAGTCCATCTTGAGATACATAGAATGGCTTTTTTTTAAATCGGTCCATCCGTTTTGTAGAAAACGTCGATTTACGGCAAAAAAATCTGTTCACACACACATACTTTTTCCAAATTTGGTCTCATTTGATTCAGAATGCCTTGAAATGTCGAGGAAACAAAATTAGCGAGTCGGATTTTTTTATGAAAACATAAACTTCTCCTTCGGGAGGTTTGAAAGGAAGTGTAAAAATGTTTGTACTTCATTTATATACAGAAGTTAACATTATCTTTAGAAATAATTCATAAACTATAAACTAAAAGTTATAGGTCTTGATAAACACATAACTAAACCAATATAAACAACTTGACCGATAAGAATTGTGATTTAGTAACTTTTACAGTTGTGTTGATAAAATTTTGAAAATTTTAATTTTTATAATTAAATTACTTTTCGTTGGTTATTAAAATTCATTTTCAGAACGCGAAATGGGTGAAATGAAACGTGTTAAACAAATTAATTTATTTTATGCAAGTACAGATATCTACATATATATAAAACCAAGTCGGGTTTTCCTTCCTGACAATGTAACCGAATTCGACAATTTTGCATTCGTTGGAAAGGGCTCCGCAAGGTTCATAGCTAAGGAAATTAGTGGTGCATGGAATCGTGCCTTAATGCAAATTGCTGGAACTTCACGCACTGTAATTAAAAATTCGAGTAATGGCATTAGTGAGAATTTTCAGAATTATGCTTGGTTAAATCAACGAGCAATTCTTGCCGCAAAGAATAATGATGTACAAGCACTGAATTTCACCATTCAATCAAAAATTGCTGGCGATTTTTGGTGACATACCAATGATTCCGATTGGTCTTCCGTTTGACTTCAAACGATTGCAATTTCCAGTTCGCCTTGCGTTCGCAAGGACAATTAACAAGTCGCAAGGCCAATCACTTAGTGTTTGCGGGATAAATTTCAAATAGATTATTTAGAAAATCATTGTTTTTCACATGGGCAGTTATACGTACATTGCCTGTTCACGAGTTGGAAAACCATTCGCTTTGTTTGTGTTAACTTTAGACCAAAAAACAAATAATGTGGTTTACCGAAGAGCGCTTCAATGAAACGGATAATTTGCGGATTCACTTTCATTTACTTAGAGAAGTTCAACTAAAAAACACTTCATTTTTGTAATCGAAATAAACGCATTACTGTTGTGTAATAAAATCAAATTTTACCTTTTCAAATATAAAACGAACAAAAAATTTCTTTATCTTTCTCACGAAACCATCTGATGGCGAAACGGAGTTCGTCGGGTTTGCTAGTAATATTATAAGTATGGTTCAAAGATATCAACTGATAATCGTTTAAATAAAAGCGAAATCTTTATTTCCGAAATAAGCATTTCAACATTTTATCTAAATAGCTAATTCTAATTCTTACTGATTATGTCGAATATTTACACAAGTCGTCGGAACGTTCATGCAACTCTTGCCTTAAGGCAAAATGCTACTTACAACTAGCTAAAAAGCTTATATTATCTGCATATTAATGCAAATATTAATATGAAAAATTAGCTAAACAAATAAAAGACATTTGCATGTAAGATTTATATTTATTCCCTGCATTTTTTCATATTCTTTCGCGAAGTAATAACAAATATTTCAACTACCACTATCGGTTTTTTAAGCTTCCGCCTGGAGTAATGCTCTTTGGCACTTTTAAGTCCTCTTCTAAAATGTTAGTGTCCTCGTGGACCGTTTCCTTCTCTTTTTCTTTCATAATTGCGGCGCCCTTAGACGGATATGCAATATTCGGATAATCCGGGGCTAATAGGGCCCCCATCCTGGATGAATCCAAAAAATGGCAACGGCCGGATACATTCCTGGTTCTCTCGCCCACGTCTGCTTTTTTTATCATTTCTGTTGGTCGAAGAGATGACTGTATCTCAGGATTACTGAAGATTAAAGGACTTGTTGCTCTTCCATTGCTAGCAGGGCAGTCATCAGCTTGACTACCATCTTGGCAATTGTGTGACATTTGGAATTTATGGGAAATTTTTTTTTCAATTTGAATTTTAATGTTACAAAATATGCAAAATTTTGTTTTTGTGTGATTTGATTGGGTGCTAGATGGTCTTTTATTCCAAAAACAAAATCATGCACAAGCTCAAATATTAACTTCGCAATAGCATTGCATTCATTTTTTGACACATTTTGAAAATTTAAATGGAAAAATAATATTTTGTTCCCAAGGGGGTGTAACTCAGGGGTAGAGTGTCCGCTTCGCATGCGGGAAGTCCTGGGTTCAAATCCCAGCTCCTCCAAACGTTTTTATACATATTTAAATATCTAAAAAATTATAGTTACATAAATAAACTACATATTTTATAATTTCAAAGTTCAGATATTAATATATAACGACTTTTTCAGATTTTTTATGCAAAAATAAATCTAGTGGTGCATGGCATTGCGCTCTAAGGGAGATTGCTAGAACTTTCCATACCGCAGTTAAACATTCGAGAAATAAAAATAATCAATAAAAATTAACCAATATTTACTTACAATTACTTCAAATATTTTCAAATGGATTATTATAAATACATACGGTAAGTTTGTAAGCCCTTATACTTATAAGAGATGTAATACTAATCAAGCCGAGAAAAAATGAAGGCTTCCAACAATCTTATCTCATAAAAAAATAAAATTATAATTTGTTGATTTATTTTTAAGTCTTTCAAAAAACCCGACTTTTTCGCAAAATTTTTTGAATTAATATTATAAATATTAATTCAAATATTACAAAAATATATTAAAAAATCGTTCTTTTTTGAAATTATTAGAAAATTTTGAATTTTTTTAACGAATTTAAATTTTCTGAAAGTTTCTAGTTTTTTTAAATTTTTGAAAAAAAATTATTTGAAAATTTATATTTTTAAAAATTTTAATATTTCTGAAAATGTTGCAATTTGTTGAATGTTTTAAAATTTTTCGAAAAAGTATAAATTAATTTGAAAATACAGAGAAATTTCAAAATATTGAAAATAAAAAACCGAATTCGTTTTTGTTTGGAAGCTTTTGTTGCTTTTACATTTTATAGTAGATTTTATATTCTGTTAAATTAATTTGAATTTAAAATATCTTATGTGGAATTTTAAAATTTTGTATACACAATGACGCATCGTATTGAAGCATCGATCAAGGATAAGCACACGCGGCCCGTAGGTTTTATGTGGCCTGTTAAACATTTTTCTTTAAGCGTTTATAAAGTAGAATTTTATTTATTTTACCAGCTTGCTTCCATAAATAAATTAATTATATTGTATTTTTTTCTTATTGCAATAATTTATTAAGTGCGGCCCGCCATAACATTTCTGTTAATTAACTATTAGTAATTTTTTAAGTATATTTTTCCCCTTTTTTATTAACACTTACGGGGACGGCACCGATTTCAAAACAATCTATTGTACCGGCTGTAAACTTGACTTACATTGTGTATGTTATGCAATTTGTTTGATCATTGAAGGACATACATTTATAATATTAATTTATTTTTGATTATTTTATAAAGAATGGTGACATTCAAAACAATTTCCAAAATGCATAGCTGGTTGATTTTGAATGTTTTACAATAAAATGTTGTTCGCCGCCTTCCTCCCAGTGCTGTCAGAACAGACAATACAATCCCATTTTCTTTCTCTCGCATTTAGAATATGCCACTGATTAGTCAGTATATTTGTTCATTTTTGTGCTGCCATAATGGTTTGTTTTTTCTATTATATTGTCTAATAATTCATTTGTAAAATATAAAGTAAAATAATTTATTGGATGTCTTATATTGCTTGGTATTTGTAGTCAGGGTGTTTGTTGATGTATGATGTATGTCAAACTCGATTCTTGACGGAGAATCGGCACATTCGCTAATGTCTTTCCGCTCTTCATTTAATTTATATTCTATTGTAAAAAATTAAATCAGATAAATCAAATTCTATTGTTATTTGATAAAAAAACTTACGACGCTAATTGTAAATAAGTGGAATCAACCCTCCATGCCTTTTGGAAATTGCTATAAACTTCAACATACTGCAATATTGAACTTATTAAAAAATATTGTAAACAGGGCCGGTCCTACCTTTAATGCGATTGATGCGAAAAATGCGGGCGCACACCTTAGGGGGTACCAACATTCAATATCATTTAAGAAATATATAATTTTTTTTCATGTTTTACTAATCTTTGGACAATATTTTTAAAATAGGTTAAAAAATTAACTTCAAATAACAATTTCATGAAAAGGAAAAGTGAAGATAAATACATAAAATTCGACTCATACGATATCAATTAGCGTTAGAAAAAAAATGGCGAGCGAGCGATGAGACCCCAGGATCGGCCTTGATTGTAAACGTATGTTCTTCAATGACCACTAATTCATATAAAACAAATTGCATAACATCACCTTCATATGGTTCTAAAACAATCGGTCCCTGCCGGTAAGGCTTTAGTTTTGACAAAGTCTGTTTTTCGCGTTGAGCAGTTTTTAATAAAAAAAAATTCTTATAAAGAACTTATTAATTATTCATCAAGTTACATGGCAACTACGAGAACGTAAAACTATATATATCACATATCAAAGAAATATCATGCGCCTATAATTAGAAGATTTAAAAAAGTTATAAACAATAAAGGCTAATGAGCAGTTCCATACGCCAATAATTTTTCTAAATAAACATACCTGCACATAATTGCCGCCATCAATATCACACTACTCTCATGTGAATCATTGCACACTTTGTTAATTGTTTTAATATTAATTGTATCAATATTTAATCAAATACCAAGAAAATAAACAGTAGCACTAGCAGACGCGCCTTTTAAACAAGAAGTAATTTAATAATCAAACATAAATAATAACATAAATTTAACCAGAATTAATCACTGAATAATGAACTAAAACTAACTCTTCTAATTTATTCTAAAGCAAATGTTTCTTCATGACTGCTACGAACAAAAATGTCTAGTAAACAGTATTCTTTCTAACACTATCATTATTGTATTAATTTCGATAAATGGTGTTGTTAAACAAATTGTTGTTATTAAACAATTTGAGACGCCATTATTTTTTAAAACGACGCCAGTGATAAACTGATGAATGGAGTTATTAAAAAAATTTATGCGCCATTATTTTTTAAAACGGCGCCACTGATAAAGTCACTTAACAATTTCAGACGCCATTTTTTCCTTAAAACGACGCCACTGATAACCTGATAGAGGAGCCTCTATTTTTTTCTAATAATAAGGATTATTTGATCGATTTCTAAGGATCATTGGATTCCCCTCCTACCCCTTTGTGGTACGTGGTAATATTTAAAATTACCCTTACATCCCTCTCCAAACATCACGTGTTTTTTTAGTATCCAGAAAAAAACGTCAAATTTTTTAATTTTTTGGTAAAAATTCGATTATTTTAAAATTAAAGTAAAAATAAATACACTTGATATCTTACTAGACCCTCCGCTCTCCAAGCTAATATTTTGTGATTTTTTTTATCAAACCTTTCCTCCCCCTTTAAGAAGACCCCTGAATGGACACATTTTTCAAAAACTTAATTTTCTTGAAACAACGCCACTGATAACTGATAAATGAAAATATTAAACTATTTCAGAGCCATTATATCTTTTGTAACTACGCCACTAATAAACAGAGACAGACGCCTTTTTTATTAAAACGACGCCACTGATAAACTAATAAATTGAGTTATTAAATTAATTTAAAATTTAAACAATTTCTGACGCCATTTTTTTAAACGACACCAGTGATAAACAGACAAATGAAAATATTAAACTATCTCAGATAAAAAACAGACACAAACAATTTCACGCGCCATTTTTTCCTTAAAATGACGCCACTGATGGACTGATAAATGGAGTTATTATACAATTTCAGACGCCATTTTTTTTAATGAACTTACTTATTTATAATCGCCATAACAGCACCGTAGTTGATTTAATGTTCACGTAAATTTAGGCACACATTAGTATTTGTTAATACTTATATCAAAACCTTAAAAAAACGAAAAGTAGCACTGATAAACTGTCGTTATAAAAAGGAATATATTACGCTGTAGTTACAAAATAAGCACGTGTAAATTTAACCGGCACTAGCACTAGCACTTATTATAGCATTACTAATCACCTGAATCACACACTTTAAAACCTGAACCACAAACTTTTAATCTCGAACCATACAGTTCTAAAATATAAAATATTACGTAATTTCTATGTTCTCACTTCGAGAACTGACTGTTAACTGAAGCTACCACATTTTTAGCACATTGACGTGAATTTGTGTTTTTATTCGCAGGTTGAGAAACCTAACAAACTTCAGTAGTGTATGAACTGATTCAAAATATAACAGAGTGGCCAAAGTGATGGTCCAAGCATGATTAATGTTTTAATAGCCCTTAACAAATAGGTCTTACTGTTGCTAATTATTTTAGCTAAAAATCATAGTCATTTAATTATGCAATTTTTTAGCTACTTTTAAAATAAAGAGGGAATAACTTTTCTCAATTGAATAGACTTTAAAACTTTCCACTTAAACCTTAACAACATATTTACTAAATATGGGCCAGCGGTGGCGATATCGGTTAGATCATGGACTAGCATCAACTAGTCCAAGCCTGACATCAGGCAACTTTGATGCCAAATTTCCACTTGAGGTTATTTATCTCAAATGTAGCCTCAAGTGAAAATCGCCTCTCGTAGGTATAGTTTTGCATATATAATAAAAAAAAAATGTCAGCAAATACTTCGACTATAGTTAATTAGTCATAACTAGATTGGATGGATGGCTATTGGGTTGCCATTCATTCAATAATCCATATATAATAAAGTCAAAACAATTACTAAATGTCCCATGCATGACAGATTGTAATTAAAAATATTGGTATTAGTATATTAAAAATAATGATAAAAAAAGGATATTTACTTAAAAATGTTATTTTTAACAGCCACAAAGTTCTGCGCGTGATAGTAACATTTTGGATCCAAATATTATTATTATTTTTAACTTACCGAAGGGTAATCGCAAAAAAATCGAAAATGATTTTTTTGCATATCTTCACGTTTTGAAGGTTTCTGAACATTTTGGCATTCCTTAGAAAAAATGGATGTATATGTGTGTGTGTTCGGATACAAATTCTTGTCGACGATTTCGGGAACACGGTTCAACCGATCTGAATGATTAAAAAAACATTCGATTGCTATTGCGTGGACGTGATGATTAGTTTTTGAACCAGGCAGACCAGCCGTTTCAAACATACAAGGCAAAAAGTGCTAAAACGGTATTTCAGTTTTTCGGTGAACGGAGTGTCCGATTTTAATAATTCAAAAAACATTTTACTTATATTAACAAAATAAAAAACTGATTAAATTTGTGGGAAGGCAGGTTTAGCGGTTATGGACTCTGAATGAAAATAAGTTAAAAAATTGCCATTTGGCGGTCAAAAATGTTTATTGGACATATGTACATCAAATTATCAGATATTTTATAGAGATTTTAATATTGTTTACACATTTTGTGTAAATTTTTTTGGGTTCCGTACCAAAATTTTTAATTTTGAAGTTTTTTATATGGTTCAAGCAAATGTTCTCGACGTTTTCGACAGTATGAAATAACCGATTTGTATGATCAAAAAATCATTCGGTTTGTACTCGATCGCGAAGTGTTGTTGCAAAAGGCAATTTTGCCGTTTCGGAGGTATGGAGCGTAAAGTGTGTAAAAACGGTTATGCAGTTTTTGAGAGAACGGATTATCCAATTACATTAATTCAAAAAACAACTTAATGTTTTTGAAAATTAAAAAAAAAATCGAATATTTCATCATTTTCAATAAAAACTAAATCTCGAAATTTTTTTAAAAAAATGTTTTCTTACAAAAATTTGAGAATATTTCGAAAATTAAAAAAAAATCGAATATTTTCAAAAAATTCCAAGTTCTCAAAATATTTAAAAAATTCTGAATTATCAAAAAATTTCTAAATTATCAAAAAAATCCAATTAAAAAAAATAGACTCTTAAAAACGTACACATAAGTTGTTTATAAAATACGCTCACCATCCAATTTAAAAAACACTTATGAATTTACAGTGTATTTATAATAATCTATTTGGAAATCTTCAAAACAATTATTGATTATTTTTATTCCTCGGATGTTTAATTACCGTACGGGAAGTTCCAGCAATTTGCCTTAAGGCACGATGCTATGCGCCCTACTAGTTTTTTGACACATTTTGAAAAATTTGAATGCAAAAATGAAAGATTTTTCTAAAGGGGGTGTAACTCAGGGGTAGAGTGTCCGCTTCGCATGCGGGAAGTCCTGGGTTCAAATCCCAGCTCCTCCAAAACTTTTTTATGTACTTTTAAATATCTTAAGTAGTGGGGTGTTTGGCATTGTGCCTTAAGGCAAATTGCTGGAACTTTCCGTACTGTAACGAAATGTTTGAGGAATACTGAATGTTTTCAAATAGATTATTATAAATATTGTAACATTGTCAAATATTTATAAGAATTATATAAATTGAATAGCAAAGTTAAAATTTATTTGATTATAGTATATTAGAACTTTAGTCAGAATTAAAAATAAAATGTGATTTATTTTCGATGAATAAATTTTGAAACAATTTTTTTTCCAAAATCAATTATTTTGTTAAAACAAGGAGAAAGTTTTTTTGAATCATGTAAATCGGACACTTAGTTCTCTCAAATGTGCCATTTTTGCACATTTAGCTCGGTATCTATGAAACGGCTGGGCCTGCCTTTGCCAAAAACTAATAATCACTTCTCCCAATCATTACTAATGGAATGTTCTCTCAAAAACTCGATTTCTATTTTCTGCACTCTTTGCTCTTTATCTCCGTAACTGCTGGACCTGCCTTTGGCAAAAACTAATCAGCACATCTCTCTACCAATAGGAATCGAATGTTTTTTGAACATACATACATACATACGCACACACATTCATTTTTTAAAATGTTCTGAAACCTTCAGAACGTGACGATTTGCAAAATTTTTCAATTTCGATTTTTAGACGATTACAATAATTTATCCTACGGAAAGTTAAAAAAAAGCAATCGATTCCTATTGGGAAGACTTGCTGAGATTGGTGCAGCCGTTTGAAAGAATGGAGCATCCAATTTAAATGATTAAAAAAAAACATTGAATTGATAATGACGGGAAGATGTGTTGATTAGTTTTTGGCAAGGACAGGCCCAGCCGTTTTAGAGATAAGAAGCTAAAAGTGTCAAAATCTGATTCGAATGATTTAAAAAACATTTTGCTTGTGACAAAACGGTTAGTTTTTGAAAAATGCATTTTTTTCAAAATTTTAAAAACATTTTTTTTTTATTTTCCATTTTTTAAAGATACAAAATTATTTAAATTTAAATTTTTATTCTATCTAAAATTCTGAAACTTACTTATATACTTAAAATAAATAATTTAACTTTGCATTTCAGTTTATATAATTCTTAGAAATATGCGGCAAGTTCCTTCATTCTTACCCCGCTTAACCAAGTTTTGCTCATTTACTTTTCATGTAAACATATATAAGCGTCATCGTCCAATTTACGAATGATGAAAGTTACCGTATTTATAATAATCTATTTGTAAGCATATAATATTCCTCGAATATTTCATCACGTTACGGGAACTTTCAGTAATTTGCCTGAAGGCACGATGCCATGCACCACTAATTTTACATAGTTTCAATAACAAACTGCGAAAACAAATAAAAAATTAGTGGAAGAGGTAGTGCTAGAAAAAAATGGCATGCGGGCGCTGAAGACTTGCAGAAATAAAGACAAAATATAAATAACAAAACGAATATTCTTGAAAAACAAATAATATTCTAAGTCAGTCATATTTAGTTAGCCTTCCGCGTTTTCAGTGTTTCGCCTTTTTGTGGCAAAAGCATCTAGAATTGTTTCACTTTTTCTTTTGCGTTGTTCTGTTAAAAGTTCTTCATAAACGGATAGAGCATCTCTAACACCATCCCTTACTTTAGAGCTCCTGTCAAAATTCGGATCATTTTAAATGAATTGATTCATTATTTCAGTTACGGTAAACAAACTCCTTTTTACAAATACCATCCAAAGTTCTTTTTGCTATTCCTCTGAGTCACTGCTGTCAACATCTTCGTCATATTTTTGTTCAGTTCATTCCTTGAGCTCACCATTAGAAAGACTGCGCTGCTTCTTGAATTATTTCTTTAACATCTTCCTCATTCATCCCTTCAAAACCTAGGTAGGAATAAAAGAGCGCTAAACCAAAACAGCGGTGAACGATACGGCGTTAAACGAGGTATTACTGTACTTTCATTTTCTATATACAATTATTAATTTTTATTATATTAACATCATACAAATAAGTTTTACTACTTATTCAATTGCAGTATGATGAATAATTATACGCATATTAAATTTTCAAATTCCAGACCACTTGATATCAATTATAAGGCATGCTTAATGACCCGGGGTGGAGATTTCATACCGTAAGGGGTGTCTAATAACTAATAACTAAACATGATTAATATTATAATCCGCATGAGGATGCTTTGTGACCTTATTATACATGATTTGACAAATCATTCATTTTTTGTGAATGAACGCGCACACCTGCAATGTAAGCAGCCGCATGCGGAGGGTGCAAAATCTTTTGTTGCGGTCCCCTCATGAACAAATATAATAAATATACATGCTTGGTTATTATATATATATATACATATATATATATATATATATATATACTAGCTGACCCGACAGGCGTTTGGTCAGCTAGTATTGGGTACAGACGTTGTCTTGTACCCATGTCTACAATTTAATAGTTCCAATTTTTTAATATCTTATACTAATATTTACCATTTAGTTAACAATAATCATTAACGCTTTTAACACTACTATATCAAAATGTATGTACAATAATGTAAGTGATGTTAAATGTAGAAATGTCAATTTCTATGCTTAATTTTCAATCATACAGTGACACCCAAATCATCCACATCACAACATATAGCATATGTTAAATAGACAAATATCGAAATATGTTCATAAAAATTGTATATAAAAATTTAGAACAAATTTATTTCCAATATATCAATTTACTACAATGCCAAGATATACAATATTCTTTTTCAGACTTGTAGGCGTATATATAAATAAATTGCATGGATTTCTAACTTTTGAGCAAGTCTCATAAAGCCACGACTAAAACATGAATTTTCTAAGTTAATTCCGCAAAAGTTCATTGCCAGCCCTTGTGACTTGGCGTAGGTGCTTTGGCATCAATTATATTATTTACTTCTAATATGCTAACTGATTGATATTGTGGTTATTGACACAGATATTGTCAAATTCAGCTGCATATTAGAAATTGAAATGTGTCCCCTGTTGGACATATTTGTTAATATGTATAAAAATATTTTATATATTAACATCAATATTCATACTAGTAGAATTATTCGTGTAAAACAATAATATAATTTTGTTGCAAAACTTGACATCTGTTTTTGATGTTGCACTCAGTTAACGATGTGCAAATTTTTTTTACATATAGTATATTTCAGTTGCACTTTGTAAATAATAATTTTTGGCATATCTTGATCGGCTTTGAATTCAATGTATATCACAGCCCTTAAATAAAATTTTTAGGTACATTTATATTTCTTTTCCTGTCAAACTGAATTATGTAATTTCATCTGCCAACCATATACTGTATCTTACATTATTTTAATTTCTGGCACATATCAGCTGCTTTTTGGCAATAATAATAATATAGATATTACCTGTTTCTTATTTATAATCATGAATATATTATATTCTAACTAAAAAATTAAATTAAATTTAAAAAAACTAAATTCAAATTTCAAATAAATTAACATGTCTGGCAGGTAGCAGTTCTCATTTCTGCAATTTTTTCCTATTATTTCTATAATATAATTACAGTTTTATAACCCACATTTTTTTTTAACAAACCCCAAAATTTGAATAACCGTGTAGGAAGAGTTCGAATTCATACATCTACACAAAAGAATTTTATATATGTGTAAGATATAATTAAAACTACTGTAGCAAAACTACTGTGAAAGCTCACCAATTTGGCTTAAACTTTTTAATAGTGTTTGATGAATGAATAAATTTTTAGTGAATAAAAAGCACGCTAATAAAAAAATATTAAAAGTAAGAAAGTCTCGGTGCGGTTATACCACTTTTTTCAGCAATAATTTTGTTCATTTACCAGTTATCTGAAAGAAAAGTAAATTAAATGGTAATTTGGTCATTTGTCTACGTGAAAATACTGTAATACTGTCCTTAAACACGATGGATTAGTCACAAATCAAACCAAAAAAGCGAGTGTCACAATCGTACCAAAACGACGTGGCAGACATAAACATAAGTTAAAAGACAATAGGTATAAACAGAAATGGTTTATAACGACTTTTATTGTCAGAATTTTACTTGAAACCAGAAACCGCACCTATAAAAACTTATATATATTTTAACGTGTTTGGTCATTCGTTCAGACGTTGAGCTGTTAACATCGGTGAATAAATAATCATTACATAAATATCAAAAAGTACTAATATTTTATCTACCTGTACAGTAACCTGTGTTAGTGTCTGCATTGTGTACAAATAGATACCGTTAAACACGTGTCCCCTTGCCGGGGGCACGCAGTGTCGTATAAACATTGTGTATTTTATGTTAATATAAGTGGTAATTAAGTAAATTAACCGCATTTTTGTTGTGCTAATTAATTTAATGTCTTTATGGAGTCCGATACCGGACAATTAAAGGGCCGTCCGCCCGATAAAAATCCTCTGACATGTTCGGAAATTGGCGTGACTGTTGCAAATGCAATGAATGTGTACTATGTCGGAAATGAAAATAATACAGATTTACGTAATTCAAATAATGAGGAGAGCATAATAAGAAGTGAACATATTCCAATGCAAATTAATAGTGCTGAAACGGTGATTGAAAAGTCAATTCGAATCGAAGATTCGATTAATATGGATAATGTGTGTGACAGAAGCAATGAAGCACAAAATATTGCAATGACTGAGCAAGTACCTAGTGATGAGAATTCTAATCGAATTAACGTTGATGAAATTCATCTACCGAATCGTTTTGATATGTGCGATACTGGACCTTTTTACATTTACGTAGAATCTTTAAGTAAAAACATTGGACGTTTACACCCAATGGCTCTCGGAAAATTACTACACAGATCACGATCGATTCCGAAAGAAGATTTGTTGGAGATTATCGTGATTGGTAACAATAAAGTCAAACTAGTTCTTAGGAACGGTAAAACAGCTAATAGCCTTCTTGACGATAGTTTTTTTACTGATAATAAATTGAAAGCTTACATCCCTAAATACCTATTAATTAGGGAAGGTATAATCTTTGATGTAGACATTAATCTCACTGCAGAAGAAATATTAGAAGAGATAGAATCAGTTATTCCGATAATAGATGTAAAGTGTTTTGTACCAAAAAACATCAACAAGCGCAGAATTAACTCGCAATGCGTGAAATTATCTTTCAGAGGTTCAATTCTGCCGGATAAGGTAGGCATACATTCTGTTAAATGCCCAGTCAGCCCATTTATTAAGAAGATTACCCAATGCCACAAATGTTGGCGATTCGGCCACGTTCGGGAAAAATGCCGGAACGACCTAACGTGTCCTAAATGTGCAGGTCCTCATATTAAAGACGTATGTATAGAAGATAACAACTATCTATGCTGCCTGTGCAAAGATAACCACGAGGCTTATAATAAAGATTGCAGAATATATAAAGATATAAAAATATTAATGAATTAATGGCAACACAAAATTTATCTTTCTACGAAGCAAAAAAAATCTTTGATAACGATAAATACTCGAGAACAGTTAGAGTCAACCTTAGCAGCTTGAATAAAGATAAAGATTTCCCTCCAATGAAAATCAAGAACTCTAACCAGAGTGGGGCTTTAATAAACAATAAATTCATGGTTCTATCGGACCTGGAAGAGGAGGAAGACCAAGGTAATATTGCAAACTTCCAGACATTTAATAAACCTAAAAGGATTCATGTTCCACCCTCAACCAAGAGAGAAAAGAATGGGGCTGTAATCGGACATAGCATAAAACCTGTTTATAAAGAAAATATGGCTGACAAGGGAAATTTTATAAACCCTAGAAAAAGACTAAAAAACAAATCAGACTCTGATTCTGAAAATGAAGTGAGGAATAACAATAGGAAAAGTGAAGATCCTAACACATCAGGTGGCCTATATCATTTCATTAGGCTGCTAAAGGACGTCTATAATCCAAATGATCCCGTATTGAAAAATTTGTTAAGTGATGTTTTTCTCAAAATGGTAAAAATTAAACACAAAATAGATCCTGCAAGTTTAAAAAAGAAAAAATCTAATAAGGATTTACCTGTGAGTTCAGAAAAATAAATCAATCAGTACTCCTTTCATTATGAAACAAATAAACATTTTACAATATAACTGTAGATCAATGTTAGCAAACAAGAGTAGTATAGAACATTATATGTGGTCTCATAAAATTCATGTGGCAGGTCTGTCTGAAACCTGGCTTAAAGAAGGTCACAAATATTTTGTCAAAGGTTATCGGATTTTCCGAGAAGACAGAGTTGACGGTTATGGCGGTACTGCCATTCTAGTCAAAGACAACATATTATGCGAGAAAATTAACCACCCATTTCAGTGCCATCTTATCCAAATGTGTGCAGTGATTTTAAAATTAGAAAACCCGGTATGTGTTATTTCAATCTATTGTGCGCCGAACTCTAAGGAAAATTTCAAGAACATTAAAGATTTAATTGAAACTATCTCCATGCCAATACTCATAATAGGGGATTTTAACTGCAAAAATTTAGCTTGGGGTAGTGCCTCCATTGACAGAGGAGGCGAGATTCTATACAACATAATTGAAGACCTAAACCTCACCATAATGAATGATGAAAGACCAACCACTATCGGCACGGCAAGTAGGAAAGGTACGCCAATAGATCTTACTTTTTGTTCCAATAATCTATATGACAAAATCCAGTGGGACATTTATGCGGGCAGCTTAGGATCTGACCATTTGCCAATTAACATTACATTTAAAACTAACTTTGATGTAAAAGATTATATATATCCCTCCAGAAAATGGAATACCAAAGAGGCCAATTGGAAGAATTACGCATGGGAAATAGAAGATAAGTTGAAAAAAGTGGTACTCCATGAGGATCATAAGTCAAAATATGATGCCATTATCGAGATCATAAACGAAGCAGCTGGTAAACACTTCAAGGAACGTAAAACAGTGGCAATTAAGCAATTTAAACCCGCTATCTGGTGGGACGAAGAATGTGAAAACCAGATCAGGCAAAGAAAAATAGCGTACAAAAAGATGGTAGACGAGTTTACTTACAACAATTTTATTGAGTATCAAAAAATAAACGCTATTACAAAAAAAATTCTCAAATCCAAAAAGAGAAAAAGTGGATGGATTTTACAAACTCACTCAATAGTAATATTAATACATCAAAGCTTTGGAATATAGTAAAAATTTTTAACAACAAAAATAACAGAAACTCATCTAAGCCTCCAGTCGCTAGCTCATTCTTCGAAGACATGCTAAAAATGTTCGTTCCAGACTTGGTCTCCAATGAAATCAATCTGAATTTTGCAAATAATCTCGGAAGAGATCCCGATGACTTAATTTCTCCTATCAGACTATATGAATTTGATAAAATATTAAAAAATAAAAAAGACAGCGTGCCAGGAATGAATAATATCTCATACATTATGTTAAAGAAGAGCCCCATAGCATTAAAATGTCTAATCATAGAGGTATTCAATTCAATTCTTTCTACATGCTGGATTCCAGAGGATTGGAAAAAAATTATAATTATTCCCATCTTGAAACCGAATAAAGACCCTTTGAAGATAGAATCCTATCGACCAATTTCATTATTATCTTGTTTGAATAAGACATTTGAAGCCATCATCAAGAATAGATTGGAATGGTATATAGAAAACAAGTCTCTCTTCAATCAAAACCAATTTGGATTTAGACGAGGTCAAGGCACAAGTGATCTGTTAAGTACCTTATCTAATGACATTCATATATCTAATTCGAATAATAGATTCCTCCTATTATTAGCGACGGATATACATAAGGCTTACGATAATGTTGATCATGGCATTTTACTGAACAAACTTAAGAAATTGAACATTCCTTCTAATATTATGAAAGTGATAATTCTTCTACTAACCAATAGGTTGCTATATGTAAAAAATAAAAATAAATTAACAGGTCCCAGAGTAGCTCTTACAGGCTTACCACAAGGTTCTATATTGAGTCCGTTATTATTTAATATTTATATGTCGGACTTTACTGAAGTTACCCAAGACGATGTTAAGAAACTACAATATGCTGATGATTTATTTTTATACATTTCTTGCAACACACTTGAGGAATGCATTCACAAAATGAAGTCGTCGATCACAGGTGTCTCAGAATGGATGAGGTCCAACCACCTGAACCTTTCCTTGGTCAAAACAAAGGGTATTTTGTTCACCAGGCATAGAAAATTCCTTTACCCTCAAGAAATCAATATGGGGAATTGGATCTGTAAAATATACGATAGTGTGAAAATTTTAGGGGTTACCTTTGATAAAAAGATGACCTTCCGGGTGCACGTTGAAGAGGTGATCAAAAAATGTGAAACAGGTAAGAATATCATTAGAAGATTGGTTGGAACTGACTGGGGAGCCCACCCAAGTTCATGTTTAGCTATCTACAAATCCATAATTAGATCACATATTGATTATGGATACTTCATTTATGGAGGAATCTCAACCAATATACAAGGATTACTAGATAAAGCTCAACTTTCGGCTTTAAGACTGTGCTTGGGAGCTATGAGGTCAACGCCTCGCATTGCCATTTTAGCGGAAGCCGGGGAAGCCCCATTAAACATTAGGAAACGAATACTAACTAATAGATTTCTAATTAAAAAATTCAACTCGGATTCTGAACGAATCCCGAAACAATTGGAACATTTAGCTGTTTTACATTTTAGGGTAAACTATTGGAAAAATAGACCGACACCTCCATTAATAACTGGATTTTATAATTTGAAACCTCTAGAAGATCGAATAATTACAAATAACAAACTACCATATCATAGTCATTCTTGGAATTACTCATTTCCTAAGAAATATATAGTCTTGAATGATTTTAATTATATGACTCATCATTCCAATAAAAGTATAATAAACAGGGAGTTTGAGAATTGGTTAGACACGAAATGGAAAGATTTCACTGTTATCTACACTGACGGTTCCAAGTTAGAAAATAAAGTGGGGTGTGCTGTCTATGTACCTAATAGAGAGAAAAATTTACAATTTAATTTACCGGATTTTGCCTCAGTCTTTTCGGCAGAACTTACAGGTATCAATGCTGCTTTAGACTTTGTTATACAAGAAAAGATTCCAAAAACCTTAATCCTAACAGATAGTAAATCCGCACTTCTGGCTCTAAACCATCCTAAAGAAAATTGCAATGATTTAATTTTTGACACCATCCATAAAATAGAAAGCGTCTTAGAAAATAAAAACACGATTAAATTAGTATGGATAAAAGGGCACTCCAATATTCATGGAAACGAATATGTGGATGGTCTTGCAAAAGAAGCCTGTTTATTAAATTTTCCTTCAAGAAAGGCTCCTGCGTCTGACCTAAAAAGCTGGGTAAGGAAACAAGGATTAAGGTTATGGCAAAACGAATATGATATGGAAGGCAGAAAAGGAACTTTATTTAAATTTTGCAAACCAAAAGTGTCTTTCAGTACATGGTTTGCCAAATCTAGGTTGAACAGAGACGAAATAACCGTTATCAATCGTATTAGATCGGCCCACACATTCTGCAAATCTCATCTTTACAGAATTGGCATGGCAGAAGATCCCTTCTGTTCTTGCGGATTGGAAATTCACAATCTTGACCACATCTTTTGGAAGTGCAAGCTCTATGCTAATCAAAGAACATTCTTACTACAAGAACTGAATAAATATAACTTCATTTTTCCTATTAACACTACAATAGCCTTTTCTACTAATGATGAAAATATATATAAAATTTTTCTGTTTTTCTTAAAAAAATGTAACATTAAAATATAGTTCTAAAAATAAAGTATTAGTTATTAAGGTTTTAGGAATTAAGTCGCAATATTATGTAGTAAATAATTTGTAAAATATGTATTTTTCTGGTATTTGTAATTTTGTAACATATTATTTATGTATTAAGAGGCTAAATGACCACACGGTCAAATGCCATAAATAAATAAAAAAAAAAAAAAAAAAAAAACGTGTTTGGTAAAAAGGACCAACTGAACCTTCACCCTGGCAAAGGTGTAAATGATAAAAAATAGTAAATATAAAAGTAAATTAAATTAAAAAAGCAATTTCACACGAGATAAATTTAATAAATAGTTCCAACTCTGTTGATGAATATTTCTAACAAAAGACTAGGTCAAGGTTATATACAGTGTTAATAACTCTGTAAAAATTGTGCCCATAAAATTCATATTTTGTATTAGTTCAATAATGTAGCTATTATTGCCTAAAAACCCTTTGAAATTAAAAATAAAACATTGAACCTGGTTGTCCCCTGACCATTCGATTTTACCCCGCCTATGGTGTAAAAAGAATCAGTTGACAAACTTTTTGATTTGATGAATTGTAGCTTGGTTGGTTGTTTGTTGATTGGTTTGGTTTTTAAAATATAATTACTCAAGGTCAAATTGGACCTTTGTGCCTCGCTCTACCTTTTATTCATATACATGAATACATCTCTTTCATCTAATGTTAATCCAAAAATAATGAACAACGAAATAATATTATATAAAACTGAAGTATAAAACAAATAAAATATATAATTGCTACCATTTCAAATGCGATGGCATTTACATAATAATGTGATATCATTTCAAATATGATTTCCATCTGCGATATGATTTTCAAATTTTCGAATATTAATCACTTTTGCACTTGATTATTTATCCAGAGCAACGCTCACATGGAGTTGCTGATATATAAGTGTGTGTGGATGTTTTTGTGCAGATATATGATATACATTATGCACAGTACATTGTTCAAAATTAATATAAACGCGGCGTCGAATCATAAAAGCGCTTTTGTAAAAACTAACTGTGTATAATACGTCCCGTTAATAATACAGCAGCCAGTAACCATAATCTTGCTAATTAATAAATATGGCAACGAAATATATTATTTTTCACTAAATTTTGCATTTAATTCCAGCTTATATAAAAAACTTTTTTTATTGTTTGGTCATCAATCTACATAAGGTATTAAATAAATTGTTTATAAAGTTCTAAAAATAAATCCAAGATTTGTGTCCAAGGTTCTATGATCTATGTTCATAGAAAATTTAAAAGATAAAGTTCATTTTTTTCTAAAATAGTACATTAAGATTTTCTAAATTATTCTAAAAAAAATTTATTATAAAAATCACCAAACAACTTTCTTGCAAAACTGCTGAGATGACACATCAGCATATGTTTATATTTTTACTATGTCTCATTTTCGAAGAATGGTGATGATTCTGATTCTGAATTTGTAAGTAATACAAATTACAATTTAAACAATTACAAATACAATTACCGATTTTATTTTTACTTTGTTTAAGACATAGTTTCAGCATACAAACGTTCAAGAGTTTTATAACAAAATAATTATGAGACTAAAGTTTTGATTTATTCTAAAGTTTTCAATTTGACTAGAATGTTCTCAATGATCGTCCAAAAATTGTCATCTTTTCAAACAGCAGTACAAATTTTCAAATTTCAAATAAAAAAAAAATATTTTACTAATATATGAACAAGAATGTAAGAAGATATAAAAATTTGCCTTGTTGATTTATATTTTCAATATGGCATTGGATAAAAAGGATGATGATTAATTGATAAAACAGACATACTAAACTAATCAGTGACAACAAAATGTTATAATATAGTTTTTAAGTAGAATTATGTGTATATATACTAAATGCCCTAGATTTTAATATTAAGCCAATAGAAGGTAATAGTATTGACCTTAATTTTCCTGAAAAAAATAGAAAAATAATTATCTTACGCTGTTTGGAAATTTTGAGCTTTTAAGTGCGACCCAGAGCTTTGGTAAAATTATGACCATTCTTCGGTGATTGTGGTTAATTTTTATTAATAATATTATAATTTACTGGTTTTATATGTATATGTATTAATATAATAAAGTATTTATAGAAAATCCATTCTGAAGGCCATACTAAAGACAGCAAAAAATGTAGAAGTGTAACAAAAATATTTTTAAGTCGCTTGAATACTTGAATGGGTAACATTTCTTAACTTTCCGTAGGGTAAGTTGTGGTAATTGTGCAAAAATCAAAAATGGAAATTTTTGCATATCTTTACGTTTCAGAGGTTACATTTTGGCATAGCTCAAATTTAAAAAGCATTCGATTCTTACTCTCGGAGAGACGTGCTGATAAGTTTGACAAAAAGTGTAGTTTTTGAGAGAACGAAGCATCCGATTCGAATGATACAAAAAACATTTTGCTTGGGTTGACAGTGTAAAAAAACGATTTGTTTTTAGAAAAGACAAACATATATCGAAAATGACTCAGATTTTGATTTTAATTCTAGCAAAATTTTTAAAGCTCACATATAAACTTAAAATAAATACATTTAACTTTGTAATTCAGTTTATTTAATTTTTAAAATATGAAAAGCTTCTTTATTCTGACACCGCTTGATTAAGTTTTGTTTATTTACTTTTCATGTAAACGTCATTGTCCAATTTATAAGCTCTTATATTTTGTCTTCAAAATAAAAATAATTATATTTACAGTATCTAAAATTCCTCAAATATTTTATTACAGTACCGAAAGTTCCAGCAATTACTAGTTAGATAAGCATTCACGTGACACAAATTGTAACAATTAAATTTTACTAATATTACATTTTATTCTATTTATGTGTATGTATTTAAATATTAAAAGTGTAGTAAGTGAGAGAGAGAGCAAGTCGTAATACCCGCCCCGCATCCGAACATCGTCAAGCACTCTCATCGTCAGTGTAGCACTGTAGCGATTATGATGTGCCCCGGCCCCAAACCCCCGTGCTATATTTCGAGGGGTTATAAGTGGGTATGAATCTCATAATGACATCAAAGCAAGTGCAGCATGCCCCCCTTTCGGTATAACTGAATTCTCTACAGTGAATATCGCAAACCGCTGCCACCATTGGCTGCAATTATTAGTATTTCGCTCGCTGTGTTATTGCTGTTCTCCGGCAATTCTCTGATATTATTGTTATTGCATTCGGTTGTTATTGCATCCGCGAGTCAAGCAAACAATTATACATCCAAACATCATACGAAAATTTAATACGGCTTTAATCATCAATCTATTATAACCCCGGTACTAATAACGACTAGTGGTGCGGCAAGAACTTTTGCGAAGTAAATATTATATGAGCATACAAAATTTTTAAAACATAAATGAATTGCAAATAAATCTTGGCGAATGTTATTTGGAATAATAAGAAAACTAATCACTTATTATTATATCAACTTCTACACAATCGACTGAGTATGTACTCTTATGTACTACATTTTTGAATAAATAAATCTTATCGTACAAACCAGCAAACAAAAATTTCAAATTCGTACTTACAGAATTTTGAAAAAAGAAAATACACCACAATTTAAAAATAAAAATTTAAATTTATATATTATGTGCAAATTTGATCTTTCGAAGGTAAGAAGTGAATTCTTTCAACTTTTATGGGAGTAGCAATCTTCCAGTGCAAAAGCTCGCATGATGATCGCAGTCCTCATGGCCAATAGTATAACAATACGTCCAAACAAGTTCTTAACAACGCGCTGTAGATTAACACAACCACAACCCAACGGTTTGCTCGTCTATGTTTGATAAATATTAATGCTAAGATTTTATGTAATACTGATGATATATTTTTAATTTGATACAGCAATGTCGTGAAGTTATTTTCAATTATAAACATATTTCAGATCTATATTTTCAAGTAAAAATTGGTATCAATGCTGCTTGATCAGGTTGTCCAAAAATAATGCTCTCAGAATAGGTAAAAATAGGAGAACGGTAAATGAGAGGTACATAAATTAGAACATTTTGAAATTACCACAGATCTACGACTGAGTGTACGAAATATGTTTTCCAATGTATTTTTTAAAGCTAAACACAAATCTAAAGTCAAAATTGAGGATCTGAGGATCAAATAGAAGAAAATGGAGAAAAATTTAACTAGTTGGTATTGGAATTTAGCCTTGAGGCAAGTTACATAAACTTCCCGATATGTATAAATAATCGACTTAGTCAATAAAAAATAAATCTGCAATTTATAAAAAAACCGCTCGGCCGATCGTCGCACAAAAGTGACAAACAATAGTCCTCATCGAGATACATCGAATAGCTTTTAAATTATTGAAATCGGTCCAGCCGTTTTTAAGAAAACGTGGATTTACGGAAAAAAATCTGTTCACACACACACACACACACATACTTTTTCCAAATTTGGTCTCATTCGATTCAGAATGGCTTGAAACGTCGAAAAACATAAAATAAGCGAATCGGATTTTTTTATGAAAACATAAAGTTCTCCTTCGGGAAGTTAAAAATAAAAAAATCTCCAATCTAGTAAATTTCTGCATAATAACTAAAATCTTATAATTTCTGTGTTTCGTGGCCATTTTCCTTTAAATGACCTGTGCAACGGTTTTCTGTAACGCTTTTTTTATCAATGGTGAGATTTTCCAGTAGCGTCTAGCCTAAATTTGCCAACATATGTTCAGATTACTGCAAATATGTTAGGAAATGAATAGATGATATATTTTTGAACAAAATTGGATTAAAATTCAGTATGTTTTAAGGTATAATAGATTTTTCAAAATTGAAGTTAAACTACTTTTACAGTTGGCTAATTGTGAAAGTTGTGTAAGTACATTTACAACTTATAAATATAAGGTAGAGCGGGGCTTAAAAGTTTGCATTCCACCCATAATATCTCAAAAACAAGTAATGTTAAGGATTTTTTAACAACAATATTTGAAAGTAGAGGGAGAAAAGGGAGATAAACTAGCCATCGCCTCAAATCAAGCAACGTCGCTATCAGAAGATAAACGCCCATGTTTGAAAATGACAAAAGCATTTTAATATATTTTTGGTTCTTTTAGTTGTTTGTAAATTAATAGTTATTTCAACTCTGCTGATGAATTTTTTTGACAAATACCAGATTAAGGTTATATACATTGTTAGCATTGTAGAATATGTGCTCATAAAATTTATATTTTGCATTGGTTGAGTATTAAAGCTACGAGTATTATATCGTAGAATTCTTTTGAAATTGAAAATAAGACATTGGTGGATTGATTCTGCCGTACAACAGACCAATGTTATGGCAAGGCCATGTTACGCTTCAACTTGCATACATTATGCTACTGAATTCTACTAAATACTGTCAAAATGTCATGCATTTGCTGTGCATTCAAGCGTTTTACACATAAACTGGAAAGTCACTTGTATGTTATGAAGCTGGGTCAGAAAAAAACAGCTATTTAAGATAGTTTTTTGTGGCGGGAATAGCTCACTCAGTAGCGTTCTCGACTCACACGCTGGAGGCATTCAGTTCGAATCTCCGGCAATAACATAATTAAAATATAAAATATTAAACTAGATCAAGCATTGTTAATTTGTAGAATACTAGAAACATTTGTATTATATGTAAGTAGGAAAAAAGAAGTTTAGTTTAAAAGATAAGAATAACATATTGAGAAACAAGAAGAAGAATGAAAATTAGTAGAAATAAAATTGAATGGAAGATTAGGATATAAGAAGAGATAGAATATATATGATGAATGTGTAAGAAATATATATGTAAGAATTGTATAGAATATGATGAAAAATAATATGAAAAATAAAATTTAAAAAAATAAAAAAAGATCATTTTTTTACATTTGTGCGGTTTCTAGTTTGAATTTTTTATCTGATAAGAACAATTTTGTATGAAAAGCTCTACATAGCATAGCCTTCCCATAACACTGGTTTGTTATAAGGCAAAATCAGTCCATGAATCTGTTTGCCACCTGGATGTCCCATTTTTTCCCGCATATGGTGTAAAAAGGACTAGATGGTAATGAAATTGAAAAATAGAAAAAAAAAATTTTTACAATAATGAATTAACTTGAGGTTTAACTGAACATAATCCGATATAATAGTTGTTTTTTATATGTGATATTTGTTGTGATATAATTTGTTTGGTTTTCACAATATAATTCCTCAAAGACAAATTGGACCTTTGTTAACACTCTACCAACACCCCCCCAACCCTATATTATTATAGTCTAATTCGCGTAAAATAAATTTATATAATTAAAGTAAATATCGATAAAACCGTAGAAATGTTACCACACTTCATATAATTAACATTAGTCTTTAGTAGCTAATAGTTGTACTATATTACAAAAACACTGAATTCAAAATTTTCAGCTAATCTGTTTCAAACTCTCCACTAAATACAAAATAGCAATCACTGGAAAATGCATATTAATAACTCGACATGTTTAACAACAACGGATTTATGTGAAGCGGCAAAAGCTGAAAACAATGAGAGGGGCGAAGCCGCCCGCGCGTTATTAAATTATCTATTAGTCGAGCGGTGGAGGACGGGGGCAGCAGGGACCGGGGGACGTTATTATTATTTGTATAAATGTAATAAACTGAATTGTTTATTGATAATTCCCCATCAGGTGAATTTATACACGATACCCGAACTGTAAATTATTGTGGTAGGTACTAAATAATAGTTTTGTTACACATGGCTACCGATTCAAAATTATACATATCGCAGTGTCGATATGTAAAATAAACCGAATTTCTTCGTTGAAGGTTTCCTAATAATCCCTATTATTATTGGATAAGTATATTTTTAGTATGAAATATAATGATTGATTTTCCACATACCTGTAGTATTTCCATTTTGAAAAGAAATTTTTTATTTTCGTTGTTAGTTAGTTGTGGCGCCACCAAGCCTCGGGTTTTCATCAAGAATGCTAGCTCACTTCTAAATATGGACCAAAAATATGTTTCCAAGTGAAAAGCCTTTCCGAATATTGCTGCAAGCAAGATAAGACAATTTGAAATATGTAAAAATATAATCACTATTAGAAAAGTTAATTAATTAGTGTGTCACCTAACCTATAGCCCTTTTTAGTAATTCAAAGAAACCAATAACGAAATGTCTTTATGAAATAGACAGATAAAAAATACGTTGTGCATTTTGTGTACTGAAACAACATAATTATATTATACGACCGATGTAGCCTGTATTTTTCGAATAAGGTTGTTGAAAAATCTTATATCTCAAAGTTTAAAATTGGCAGAGAGAATATACTCAACTATATAACAAGATTATGCAATTTATAAACCAACTATTTTAAAAAAAATACTAACATTTATTGGATTAAACTTAAATTGGATTAAAATCAAATTTAATTAAGCAATTGCGGATTATCAAAGGTTGAATGACCACCTTGGCCTATCGATCGATTATAGATCTCAAATACGGCTTTAATTAAAAGTAGCCTTTCAAAGCTTTTTTAGAAAACTGAAAAAAAAATTAGAAATCTAAATTATTCTACTCTCTTAATTAACTTCCATTTGGGTAAGTTATTGTAATCGTCCAAAAATCGAAATTGAAAATTTTCTTTTCTTTCATTTCTTCACGTTTTGAAGGGTTCTGTACATTTTGGCAACAATTAGAAAAAATGGAAGTGTGTGGGTGTGTGGGTGTGTCTGTGTGTGTATGTATATATGTATGGACACAATTTTTCGTCCACGTTTCCGGGCGCACGTATCAACCGATATGAATGGTTTAAAAACATTCGATTCCTATTGATAGGGAGATGTGCTGATTAGTTTTTGACAAAGACAGTTTCAACCGTTTTTGGAGATACGGTGCAATAAGTGCAGAAAACAGAGTTTTTAAGAGAACGTAGCATCCAATTCGAATGATTCAAAAAATTTCTGCTTGTGTTGACGAAACGATTGCTTTTGAGAAAAAAATTTTTTTTAGTTTCCAAAAAAAATTTTTTTTAATATCGAAAATAAATAAAATTTAATTTTTTTCTAGTTAAAGTTCTGAAGCTTACTAATATACTTAAAATAAATAATTTTAACTCAGTTTATATCAATCTTATAAATATTGTATTAGACAATGTCCATCAATTTAAATTCGATTGATTAAGTTTTGTTTATTTAGTTTTCAGTAAACATATATAAGTTATAGTATTTGAAAAAATAATCTGTTTGAAAACATTTAATATTCCTCGAATATTTCATTACGGTATGGAAAGTTCCAGCAATTTGCCTTAAGGCGCGACGCCATACACGACTAGTTTTTTTCTTTTTAATTTGAATATACATATATAAACTACATTTTTTACGTATTATAAATCACAAAAAACACTACCTTCATGTTCATAACACGGCTGTACTGATTTTAGAAATAATAATATAATTTAGTAAAATTAGATAAGGACTAATAATTACTAGTTTGGCAAGACGATCGTCCAACTGTTTCTTCAGAAATTGAAAATAAAATTTTCGTCAATGTTTTTGCAAGAATTCATCAGTCGATTTTGAATATATAAATACTCTTCAAAAGATATCAGTAGAGTCGAATGTACATCCCGCGTTCATTCCCTTTTGTATTACAAGTAGCAGGTTAGCTACTGATTACCGTATACTATAGTAGCAGTAGCTGGCTAGCTATCTAGTGATTACCGTGTACAGTAATACATTTTAGAACATGAAAAAATGAAATATTTTAAAGAAAATGCCACGTAACTAGCGGAAACATAGTTGCAATAATTTTATGTTATGGTCTATTACTTGGCATAAAACCCTAGATTATGTTAAAAAGAAATTTTGAGTAATAGTTAATTTTTCTTTGTTCATGTGAATTGGGTAATTGGTAAAAGTACGTTTCCAAATTTCCAGTTTTCGTACATTTTTATCAGCTTACAGCATTCGGCATACCAAATTGAGCATTATTGATAATCATGTACCCTTTACACGAGTTCTTGAAAATAAACGCAATTTCCGATCAGTATAAAATATATAGATAAAATTCTTCAACGCGCAATGTAGATTCGAACAAAAATCCATCATCCAATAAAGCTTTTGATGCAATTTTCTTTATCCGATAATGTAGTTTAAACGTAATGAAAAAAACGCAATAAATCGCATTCGTTTGTGATAATTCGATGTAATTCACTATCAGATAATAGACATTGTAGCCAGATTGCTATCGTCGGTGCTCGAGAGACGGACCGAGCAGGATAAATCAGGATAAAGCAGGAGCAGGAGCAGGAGCATAAGCAAGAGCATGACGGTAATTTTTTTTAATGAAAAAACTTTTTAATATCCGATATCACAAAGCTCGGCGCGGTTATATCTCTCTTCCTGCCGCTCCCACATACTTCGATGCATATTTGAATTCAATGTTATTTTGCAATAGCTCTGCTATCATATAGGTAAAATCTATTTGGGTACGGCAGGAAGGCTAAATATAAAACGATTATTGAAATTCTTTCGAGATCACATCAAATAACAAATTTTATACGAAAAAAAACCACATTGCGCATCCCGTATAAATGCGGAATTAAATACATATTTATATAACATTGTTGTGGAAAAATGTAATAAGTATCGGAGCATAAAACTTTTATGATACAAGCATCAATCAAACCTAGTAAGTTGAACATAAAATTTAGTGGTGTATGGTTTTGAGTCTCGAAGCAAATTCCAGGGCATTACGTTTTATAAAAAATATTCAATGGAATAATGATCTTTTCAATATGTTTATATTTAAAAAAAAAATGATATTTTGAAATGTTGAAAAATTTAAAAACAAATAAGGTTTTAATTAAAATTTTAAATACTTAATAATCACGAAGCCTCAATAAACTAGCTGTAAGTGGCATTGTGCCTTTTAAGCAAAGTGATCATAGGTCACGATTTGGTCGGGACGGTCCCAAATTTCCACCTTGTCTTTATCCGTTTTCCACCGGGTTTTTATAAAAACAATATTTGTTCCAGATTGTTCCTGGTTTTTGAAAAATATAGGTTTTGAACTGAATCTTTGCAATTATTTGAAGATGAAATTTCAACTACCCATCAAATATCCAAAAATGATATATATTATGTTACAATTCTAACATAATGTATATCATTTTCAGATTGTCTTAGGACATCGAGTATGCTTATTAATGCGTTAAAATGAGAATAAACTAATACATTATGAATGAGAAAATCGGCGATTACAAAATTCTAAAGACGGGTTATTAGTTTCTCACATTAATGGTTTCAATTTCACGAAAATTAGTAGAAACAGAAACGGACTTTATGACTACCTGCTACAAGTAGTAATTATTAAAAAAGATTCGTTTAAAAAAACTGATTTTTATTTTAATAAAGTATTTGATGTTTTAACATCATATTTAAGCTATTTACACCCTCCCCATAAAAAATATGGTCACCTTACTTTTATGGCAAGTATAAAATGCTTGAAAAAATATCACGTGATTAATGAACAGTCCTTAACGTGTGGCTCGTTATTGCGAAATTCAATATTTTTTTAATTTAATCACATACTGTAGACCCGTATCGTATTTTAGTAGTTCAAACCTATGGTTGAGCCTATTAAATTTATCATCAAATAATTTTTTCAACAATTAATTATGAAGAAACGGCCAGACCGATCTTTACCAAAAACTAATCAGCGGATTTCTCGGCTGATATCTTTCGAACTTCAACACTCGCTTTTAAATATTCGGTTGAGGACTGTTTGTTAAAGTTTGTAGAAACGTTGTCTTGCAAAACCAACCTACAGTGATCTTTATCGAGTTCTCAATTTTTGAAACCGTTGCAACCATTTTCACACCTATACAACCACATACTTTTTCAAATTTGGGGTCAAACGATTCAGAATCACTTGAAACGTCAAGAAAACTCAAAATTAGAAAATCGGATTTTCTGGCGAAAACAAACTCCTTTGTGAAATTAATAACGTCACGGCCTATTGCTTGACATGAAATCCTATTGCTTGACATGTTAGAAACAAATTTTGAGGTGAACAGTTTTATGCTGCTTGATAAAGTCATCTCTTCAATGTAGTTTGAAATGTAAGTTAATTTTTCTTTGTTTATGTGAATTGGGTAATTGGTAAAAGAACAGAGCAAATTTTGCTAATTTATCAACAAAATACGAAATCTTTACTTGATAGATTAATATCGTAATGTAAGTGAGTTTTGAAAACATTCATTATTTGCACAAAATTCAAAAATGTATTAACAAGTATACATATTTAAACACTGTATAACCGCAAGAAAAAGTGAAAATAATGAGCATCTGATTGTCAAAACTAATTATATACATCAAATTATTCGACTTTCATCTTTCAATTTGAGTTTATTAATTTCTCATAAATTTCTATATTTTTGCTTGATTGAAATAATTTTTATTAGCAATTCAGAATTAGTAGATTTTATGTGTCAAATATGAACTATAAATTCATCTATCAATTAAGCAGGGAAATCCATTCCCTACTATAAGAATTACAAGACAAGTATCACAATTAAATAAGATGGGGATGTATATTTTCTTTTGACTTTAGCTCGTCTACAAATGGTAGAATACTGCAGATTATGTCAATTTGCCTTTAAAAAGTTTATTTTGTTATAATAAATATAAATTACCATTGATTGCAGCTACTGTTTGATTTGAACTACCTCATTAATTTTATTTTCATATTGTTATACTTGCATCATTTGAAAAATATCTTGATATTAGACTATATTAGATTTTAATTTAGTGCAGTATTCATATCGACTAGACGTAAATGGCATTTGTCTTTAAACAAGTTGCATGAGCCTCCCGACATATGTAAATAATCGGCTTAACTAATAAGAAATCAACATATTAATTTATGATATACAAGCATACCGATTTAATTTGGACAAGTTTTCCAAATACGTTATTTATTATCGACAAAGAGTTTAATAAATATTATTGCACAAATCAAAACTGTAATTCATTTTTATAATCAAATCGCTTGTTGTAAGCTCAATCGCCATATAAAGTTTCCCTAAAATCCAGAAAAAATTCAATTACAAAAAACGACCTGAACAATTTTTGCCAAAACCTAATCAACCGATTAGGTGAATAATATCTTTCGAATAAATTTTAAATTTTCAAAAACAGTTCAGAATTTTTTACAAAATCATGGATCAAAATAAAAAAATGTGGCATTTCTCGACATATAATAAATAAAGAATATACACTTCTCCTTCGGAAAGTTACAACCAATGTCCTCTTATTACATGTAATTTAGATATTTTTATTTTTATATAAGATAGAATTTTATATTACAGTAATCAATGATGATAAAAAATTACAGATTAATAATATACATGAATAAAAATAATAAAGAGTTAATGAAAATAATAGACAAAGCCAGAAGCTGGCGACAAACTTTCTCACGCTCTCAATATGAACTAAAAGCCTCAAGTCTTGCATGCCGAATATGCGGGTTTAAATCAAAGTTACTTATTCTACATTGACTTGAAGACGAAGTGGTAACCCATTATTACCTACACACATATTACCTATACAACCGCGGTACGAGGAAAACTTGGAAAACATGACCCAGCCCAAATACTCATGTGGGGTGCAATACATTTATTCAGGGTTGATCAACTTTCATCGCTATCAGTGTAGCCCAGTGCTCAGACTTACGCTGATATGAAATTTTATATTTGTATTGTTTTAACCATGTTCAATAATATTGTAACTAAAATTAGCATTGACAAATTAACAAATAATCATAGTTGATAACTTTTGTTCTGATTAACCATTTTCATATTTTCATAAAATAAACATTTACAAGATTTTCTGTTCGTTCATTTGCTAAATAATTTTTACCTTCATAGTCGTGGACGAAAAATTGTATCCATACATACATACACAAGTTTGTTAAAACAATCTTCTAATTAACATAACTATGATTAAGTTTTCAAACTCTTGGACTCATTGACTGTCAGTAACATAGTCTATTAATTAAGCAGAAACTATAATAATATATTAATTATGGAAAAATGTAACCTATTTCAGAAACCATTTGGTTCATATAGTTTGATCAGTATGTCCTTACCTTATATTTACGTAAGGACATACTGAGATACTAATTTTTAAGAAGACAGTTGACAAATAAATCGTTTAGTCCTCTTTGCGATATCTGAGCATAACGCATGAATCTATATAGAACAAATTTTCCATTGTATCCAACCTCTTCTTTTTACCTTCATTTTTTGGTCTGTTTTTAGAAATAGAGTAAAAGTTAGCATCATGCACAGGTATAATGTTATTTCTCTTGGTCTTGAATGAACTACCCTGTTTTTCTTGCGAAATAGTACTATGTCAATTTGTTTATTATGTAAGTAGGTCATTTTGGCCGAAAGTGGACAGATATAAATAAGTGATCAAAATTTCATCAAACACCTAATAACTACAATAAAATAGATCGAAATCACTAGTACTGGCATAAGTTCATTGATTTTAATAGAAATAATTACAAATAACATTGAATAAGTTTCAAAAAACATGACAAAAGCACATGTGAGCCAAACACGTTTGAGCAGATTACTGCGACAACACTTTGGCAATGACGCTCAATATCTGACAGGATTATTATTGCTTTCTTCATGTTATACAGTTGCGAATACGTTATCAAAACTAACCAATTTTTAAATAAGATCTCTATATCAATTTGTTCATATAAGAGTATACAATTTTGTCCGAATTTTTCCTACATGTGACTACGGAGTAGTAGTTTCATAGTTGCATATTTTCAACTTTAGAAATTGGGTAAAAACTTTGATATTGGTAGTTAATTTTAAAAGATGTTTTATAATTACAATTGCAATCAAAATTTAAAAGTTAAACGCCACTTCCCATAGGGTAAACAAAATTGCAAGAAAATCGAAAATGAAAATTGTTGCATATCTTATTGTTTCAATGTCTTCTGAAAGCTAAACAACAGTGCTCACAACCAAAAAAACTGATAACGAAAGACAATACTTTTTTATGAATTTTCATGCATTACCGTTTATCTCCAGATAACAACGCCGTAAGAATCAAGGTAATAGCTTCTTATTTTTTCCTCTACTTTGAAATATTAATGTTGAAAATATATAAATATAACTTTACTTGTTTCTGAGATATCGACGGTGGGCTTCTTTAACCGAAAACCTTTAAGCCATGTACTACTCTATTTTTAAAAAAAGATGTATTTGTGTGTGAGTGTGTGTGTTTGTATATGTATGTTCAATTTTTTGTCTACGATTTCGAGAGCACGAATCAATCGATTCGAATGATTCAAAAAGCATTCGATTCATATTAACGAAAAGACGTTCTGATAAGTTTCTGTAAAAGACAGTTTCAGCCGTTTCGGAGATACGAAGCAAAAAGTGCAAAAAATAGCAATTTTGGAGAGAACGTCTTCAATATTTTTTTTCACTTCCCGTAGGCCGTTCTCGAAGAATGAGTTATAGTAATCGCAAAAAAGTCGAAAACGAAAATTTTTATATATCATTACGTTGTAAAGGTTTTTGAACATTGTGGCATACCTTAGAAAAAATGAATGTATGTGTGTGTTAGAAAACAAATTTTCGTCGAGAATTTCGAGAACACAATCAACCGGTTTGACTAATTTGATAAAAAACACTCAATTCGTATTGACGAAGAGACCTGCTGATTTGTTTTTGGCAATGGCAGTTTCAGCCGTTTCGAAAACTTTGGCAAAAATATGCCAAAAACGGAGAGTCATATTTGAATGGTTAAAAAAACATTGTATTTGTATTGACAAAATAAAGAACTGATGGAATTTTTGGAAAGGCAGATTCAGCGGTTTTGGAGTTTTTAAAAAATTGAAATCTTTTCTAAAAAATTTAATTTTTAGTACGGAAAGTTCCACCAATTTGCCTTAAGGCACTATGTCATGCACCAGTAGTTTATTATATTTTTCAACGCAAAGTATGGTAAATGATCTGCAAACAAAATTCTACAAATTGTGTATTAAAATTAGCTAATAATTGTACTAAACCGGTTTAAAATCTCTGCCAGCATCTCTGGCCAGGGCGGTTCTATCTGCGGCAGTCCGGGTACAAAAAATAATCTTTTTTAAACATTTTAATTTTTGGTACGGAAAGTTTCACCAATTTGCCTTAAGGCACGATGCAGTAGGGTAGAGAGGGGCTAGTTGAGCATAGGGGCAAGTTGAGCAATCGAAATATCTCTAAAACTATTCACCGTCCGTTTAGGCATTATATGGCGGAAAGATAGAGGTTTGGGAGAAATAAACATCCCGCGATCGCTAGTGGCCGCTGGACAAATGAGTGAGGCTCACGGCCGTTTTGTTTATTTTGAGACCAAAAAGTAAAAAAGTCATTCATCACGAGTTTTCGTCTAGTTTAGTCAAATGTTATTTATTTTTAACCAGGTAAATTTTATTCTTCCATATAATTATAGTACTTTTAATATGCACAGAGATTCTGGCTATAATTCTCACGTTTTTTTTATAAACTCACTTTTATTTTGAAATTCCGAGTTGGGGTTAGTTGAGCATAGTTGCTAAACTTGTTCTGTCACTAAGACAATTACCATTAACTTCTAGAAATTGATTATTATTTTTAAGATTTAAGCTAAGTCTATGAGTAGTAATATAAAGAAATAATGATTTTAAACAAAAATACTGAATATAATGGTAAAATAATTCCTAAGCTACGATATTGTTCTGTTGATTCTACTTTTCGTTAATTATTCAAAGCAAATTACTATAAGTTTTGTTTTCTCTGTCAATAAAGACTATAAATATAGAACTGGTTATTAAAAACTTATTTTATTTCATTACTAATCGACATTGAACCTATAATTTTATTATACTTTCTTAGTGCTCAACTTGCCTCACCTATGGGGTACATTGAGCATACTTCACTTTTTGCATTTAAACAGCTGTAGCTTTTAAAGTTTACTTATTACCAAAAAATAGTATTAACACTTTTGTTAAGCGATAAACAACAAATCCATTAAGTCATATAGCAATTTATTGAGACTTTTCATTGAGGTGCTACATCCGTTTAAGTAAAAATTTGCTCAACTAGCCCCGCCCTACCCTAGTTTGTTATATTTTTCAACGCAAAGTATGGTAAATGATCTGCAAATAAAAACCCACAAATTGTGCATTAAAATTAGCTAATAACTGTACTAAACCGGTTTAAAATCTCTGCCAGCATCTCTGGCCAGGGCGGTTCTATCTGCGGCGGTCCGGGTACAAAAGAGCGTCGGCAGAATGGTGTGAGATGATCGTCCCGCGCGGGGAAGAAGACGCCAGGGCAAAAGAGCCAGTCGGCTGGCGCGCCTCTTTTGATTCGAGTGGGATTAATTGAAATACCTAACATTCCACGGCGAGGCGAGGGTTCCGCTGCCGCCGCCGCCGCCGCCGCCGCCGCCGCTGCCGCTGCCGCCCACTCCGAACGCTACACGCGTCTACGTGTGTTGAGCGTTTGTAAACGATGCACATCATGTGGGAGAATTGGCACACTTGCTTCTTCATGAAAGATCATCGATGTGATAATCGGCCCGTGCAATCCTAACATGCTCTTTGATGATACCAACTGATTATTTCAAAATTGCATACGAATAATATTGATTAAATACACTTGTTAATAATTGTGATAATTTGATTCTTATATGATTAGATTTTAATATTCGACACACGTTCAAAGTTACAAAACAAATCGTATAATGTAAAAAGAGTCAAGAAATTGCTTCGGTGATTAGAAAAATAATCAAGAACGTTTTTGCGTTGTGCAATAATATTAAGACGTCATTATTAGAAGAAACGTATTTGAGGTAACAATAATCATGTATTAGAATAAGAAGTATAATAATCAGAATAAAACCAGTGGGGTGTATGGCATCGTGCCTTAAGGCAAATTGCTGGAACTTCCCGTACCGTAACGAAATGTTCGAGAAATATTGAATGTTTTCGAATAGATTATTATAAATATTGTAACATTGTCTAATATTTATAAGAATTATATAAACTGAATTGCAAAGTTGAAATTATTTGTTTAAAGTATATTAGAACTATAGTCAGAAATAAAAATAAAATCTGAATTATTTTCGATATACAAAAAAAAATTTAAAAAAAAATAAAACAAAAATTTTGAAATATTTTTTTTTCCAAAATCAATTATTTTGTTAAAACAAGCATTATTTTGTTTTTATTTTCTGCACTCTTTGCTCCTTATCTCCGTAACTGCTGGACCTGCCTTTGCTATAAACTAATCAGCACATCTCCCTATCAATAGAAATCGAATGTTTTTTGAACCAGTCAAATCGGTTGATCTGTGCGCCCAAAAACGTGAAAGAAAAAATGCGGACACACAAAACACACACACACACATTCATTTTTTGAGGTATGCCAAAATGTTCAGAAACCTTCAAAACGTCGAGAAATGCAAAAAATTTCAATTTCGATTTTTGGACGATTACAATAACTTACCCTATGGAAAGTTAAAAATATTTATTAAAAATTTGAACTATATAAAACCGTTTCAAAAATACTTGAATGTTATTTTGGTTAAAACATTATTTTAACAGTATTCTTTGTCATCAAAACCAATGATTTCCAAAGTAGTTTTCAAGACACCAGAGGTCCATTATAGCATTCAGAAAGTATTTTTCTGCAGAAGAAAAATATCTGGGCCCACAAAATAAAAATAGAAGTCCACGGTACTGAAACACCGCGTTAATATCTATTTACTTATATAATACTATCTATAATTAAAGTTCATATACAATAATAATAAATAGAACAAGAATATATGTAGCCATCGATTTGTTATACCAATATGGTTGAACTTGTTAACACCCCAATTTGCTGACTATTGAAAGGCTTGGCACTATTCTTTTTGGGACAGTCATACAATTTTTGAATATTTAAAAACGTTTTAATATTTATAAAATATTGATCTCCTATCAAAAAAATGTAGACTAGGCATCATTATCCGGGAGACGAAAACAAAATCTTACAAAATTTTTGCCAATGTTGACAAAAACGATTTACTGTTCGCTTACTTTATTTTTTATCACTATTTTAAATTCAATTAACAAATGTATTAAAGTAACACGCATTTCTAATATAATAAAAAAGTTGATATCGAGTAGAGCGAGAATATAATGTAGATTTGTAATCCCAATATGGTTGAACTAGTTAAGACCCCAATTTGCTGATTATTGAAAGGTTTGGCAATATTCTTTTTGGGACAGTCATACAATTTCTGAATACTTGAGATAAAGAACGTTTTAATAGTTATGAAGTGTTGATTTCCTAACAAAAAAATGTAGACTAGACATTATTATCCGGAAGACGTAAGATTAAATCTTACAAAATTGTTGCCAATGTTGACAAGAAAGATTTACTGCTCGCTTACTTTATTTTTAAATTTTATTTTAAATTCAATTGATGAATGTATAAAAGTAACACGCATTGCTAATATAATAAAAAAATGTCGATATCGGGTAAATCGACTCAGTAGCAATGCCCAAAGGGTCCACAATACATAAAAAGTTTGGGAACCTATTATCTAGACTCTAGAGGAAACGTACATAACTCCTAAAAAGTTTGATAAATTCATATTAATTAATTTTATTTTTTAATTTGCTTATATCTGACCTATCATTTGAAAGTAAAAAAAACTGGGTTTTTTATAATTACATATTTATGTTACAAGTGTTATATAAAACTGTTCATATTCACACACACATTATATATATATATATATATATATATAATATATATATAGTTATATATTACATATATATCTAATTGCCTTCCTGGTCAGGTTCTTGTGCCCGCGCAATACGATATAAAACGATAATTTGTCATTAGAGTAATTAATCGCTGAAACTAATTGAGAACAACAAGACATATTGTCCCCCGAAATATTCATCAGAGGCAATTGCTTGGCATTGCCGAAAATACACTTACTGCGATCTGTCGTAATATCGGCGAGGTTAGGAAACAAGTTTGCAAATCCTTCAATGTCGAGACATAACAAAGAATCTTGTTATAAACATCTCTCACACCCCCCAATACTAGGAATAGTGAAGCAGCTAGTTCATATTTTACTAAAACTATTTATAACATCCAATATAGAAATGGTATAAAATTTCATTAAATTCAAAAAATAAACTAGTGGTGCATGGCATCCTGCGAATTGCCGGTACTTCCCGTACCGTAATGAAATATTCGAGAAATTATTTAAATGTCTTTAGCGTGAATTAGAATTAAAATCCGAATTATCTTAGTTATGTTTTTAATATAATATTGGATATTATAAAGAATGTTTTTAAAATTTTGAAATAAAAAAAATTGTTTTGCCTACCCCAAAAACTAATTATTTTTACAGACTGTCAATACAAGCAAAATGTTTTTCAAACTAGTAGTGCATGTCATTATGCCTTATGGTAATTTGCAAGAACTTCCCTTATCGAAAACTAAAATTTCAAAACTGAAAAAAAATGATTTCTGAGAATTTTGTAATTTTTGGAAACAATTGACTTATGAAAATTTTAAAAAAATTTTATGTTATGAAATTTTTACAAAATTTTTAACTTTTTTCAAAGCATTTGCCCGGACATTACACATTGTCCCGGAACCCATAAAAATGTACACATTTGTACTTATTATTATAATTTTCATAAAATATCTGATAATATGATGTCTAATCATTTTAGACCGGCAAATGACTTTATTTTTCAAATTTTTCATTGGCTCTTTGGAAACGCTGGATCTGCCTTCTCAAAAATTTTACCAGTAGATCATTTCGTTAATACAAGTAAAATGTTTTTTGAATCATTCAAATCGGACGCTTCGTTCTTTCAAAAACTGAAATGCCATTTTAGCCTTTTTTGCCGCGTATCTTTGAAAGCTAGGCCTGCCTTCGTGAAAAACTAATCATTATGTCTTTCCATCAAAACGAATCGAATGTTTTTTCAATTACATATTCAAATCGGTTGATCCGTGTTCTCGAAATTGTCAACGAAAAATTGTATACGCACATAGATATATAAAAATTTTTGTTTTCGATTTTTTTGCGATTACTATAACTTACTCTATGAGAACTTAAAAAGAAATTTTTGGGCGTTTTTAATAAAATTTTACATGTATGGAGTTTATGGTCATCTTAAAATATTAGAGGCCCACGAAAAGTAGTTGACGAAGAGTAGTTGAATGAATTATAAAAATTCAATAAAATTTAGAAAGGACTCTTAAGACATTTTACCTTACGGAAAGTTTTTTTATTCTCTATTTTATTTACGACTGTCCAGTTAAGGACATTGAATGGAATTAAGTGGAACTTACAATTGTCAGCCGTAAAGGGGCATTGTACGAGGTCTGTTCAAAAAGTACCCGGAATTTTCGTTTTTCAAAAAAATATTTATTTATTCGTCTACATTATTGTGTCCCCTTCAAAGTAGTCCCCCCCAGATATAATACACTTATGCCAGCGTTTTTTCCAATTTTCGAAGCCCTTGATATTCACTTTTGATATGTCCTTGAGCACTCTCAGCGATTCGGCCTTTATTTCTTCAATCGAGGAAAACCGCCGTCCTTTCATGGGTCTCTTCAACTTTGGGAATAGGAAAAAGTCACACGAGCCATATCTGGTGAATTTTTGCACTTTGCAACACTTTATTTCATTTTTACGCAAATTTAATACAAATTCTTTGATTCTTCATTGTAAAAATCGCCGAGCTCAGAAAAACACGTCGAACCTTAGCGACTACCACAGACAAAGTAAACAGTGAATATAGCTGAAAATTTCATCATACTTTAGGGGCATGTATACCAACACAATAAAAAAAAAATTTGACAATCAGACACTCCAGACGAAATTTAATTATTAGTAATCCGGGTACTTTTTGAACACACCTCGTATTGTATACTAAAGGGGCATGTTGGAAAAACAACTCTATAGTTGTTTTCTCATTCGTTATAATATTAATAATATTTTATGATAATTATATAATCCTAACTATTTACTTATAAAATAATCTATTATATAAAAATAAGTCGGGTTTCCTTCCGACGATATAACTCCATAACGCACGACCGATTTCGACGATTTTGCATTTGTTGGAAAGGTCTCGGACTCCGTGAGGTTATAGCAGAAAAATTGAAGAAAATTTTAACAGAAAAGCGGAAAAATTCTTTTCTCATACAGCGTCATCTCTGATACTTAGCATGTACTATAAACCAATATTTTAAGTAGATGGTGCCGGTAGATACATTGTTTGACAGCTACTCATTTCCTTTTCAAATATAAAACAAACAAAAAATTTCTTCATCTTTCTCACGAAACTATCTGATGGCGAAACGAAGTTCGCCGGGTTTGCTAGTTCCTTATAAATATAAGTTTATAAGTTATTTCTATTTTTTTTTCAGGAGAGTTTACCTTACGGAAAGTTAATTAATAAATAGTAAATTCATTTTTAATTTTCATGAAACTTAACAAAAACCATAATGCTAGTACAAATTAATGGCATTTCAATATATTTATGTGGAAAGAAATGTTTCGAGATACGAGCGTGGTTACGGAATGCATTAAACTCGTATGTCGGGACTGTACCATTTATTTTAAAATTCACTGAAAAGAACATTATAATTTTCCATTTATGCATTAGAAAAATCAACAACTAAATTTTATTCGAACTCCTTACTTTAAGCATTTTCAAAAGATTGTACAGACTATTAGCTCTGTTTCTATTAACAAGTGTGAGGGATGTTTATAACGCGTTAACATCATCCGAAAAGCGGCACGGGCGGCCGATTTGGATCTCCCGCAATAAAGAATGATAGAAAGAAGCGAAGACGAGCGACCGAGCGAGATGTACGAATGCCCCGAATGGGGGGATGATCGCTGGGGGCCAAGGGAGAGGGGCGCGTCGTTTGCTGATCTCGAAATATAATACGGTTAATCTTATCTTATAAGCCACTATATTATTCGAATGAGCCTTGTAACGTAGGTAATGTAGTTTATAGCTAACAATTTATTAAATGTTCTACTATTAAATATTAGGTATACAGTAATAATTGACACATAGAGAATAATTAAATGTTGTCTTAACAGAGTTTTATAGTTTGTAATAAATACTACATCAGGATATTATTAAAAAAGATATTGCTAAATAATAAATAAACTAGCGGTGCATGGCATCGTGCTTTTCCAAAGCGTAAGTTATAGCAATCGCAAAAACATCGAAAATGAGAATTTTTATATATATTCACGTTTTAGAGGTTTCTGAACATTTTGACATACTTTAAAATATAGATGTATGTATTGTATGTGTGCGGATACAAATTCTGGTCGACGATTTCGGAAACACGGATAAACGATTTGAATAATCTAAAAAACATTCAATTCGTATTTCAAAGAGCAAAGCGTACGATTTGAATGATTCAAAAAACCTTCTTGTTTATATTGATGAAGCAAAAAACTGTTTTGTAAATCGAATAAGAAAAGTAAAAAAAAATACCATTAGACGGTCAAAAAAATCGTTAGATGCCCATGTCTAGAGCTGGATTTAAAGTAAGAGCAAAATTGGGAAAGTGAGAAAAAAATTCGATATAATATTATCAACTAATTTTTCTTATTATCATATTTTATTTCAAGAAATATAATTAACAAAATATAATACGGCAATTTGGCTAAGAGAAAGATTCGTAAACGAGCTGAAAGTTTTAAAAAATATATTCTTCAGGTCTTATCCTACGGGAAGTTAAAAAGTTTGTCGAAATGCTTGTAAGTCCTTACGGCAAAATTTATAATTCTTATTGGTATAACAAATACGAATATTTTGATAAATTATTAAATTCGCGTAGAATAAGTAGAATCGCAAGAAAATCGAAAATAAAAATTTTTGCATTTCTTTACGTTTCAAAACTTTTTATATTTTAGAACAAAATGATGTATATGTGTGTGTAACGATTTTGGGAACACGGCCCAACCGATTTGAATATTCCAGAAAACATTCGATTTGTTTTAATGGGAAGATGTGCTGATTAGCTTTTAGCATTTCGAAGATACGGGATAAAAAGTACCACAAATAGCAGTTCAGTTTTTCAGATAACGGAGCGTCCGATTTGATCAAATAAAAAAAGCCATTTGCCGGTCAAAAATTATCATTAGACTATTAGACATATTGCTTTCAAAAAGTTCAAAATTTTCAAAAAAAAAATTAAAATATAAAAAAAAATATATTTTCAAGTCTAATTTTTCAAAAATTTCGAAATTCTAAAAATCTATTTTTTCAGTTTTCAAACAATTTTATAGTTTTTACAAAATGTAATTTTCGGTAACAAAAGTTCCAGCAATTTGCCTAAAAGCACAATGCCATGCACCAGTTATAGTATGTTAGTTATTTTAATTTTAGAAAAATAAGATATAAAAACTATTTAAGTAAAATTTCAGGAATGGGGCTCCATTTTTGTCAGAGCCCCCAGGGCGCCAAATTTCTATATGCGGCCCTGCATATGCTCATCAAATATCAGATATTTTATAGAGATTTTAATAAGTACTTTTTCATTTATGATTCCGTACCAATGTTTATCCGTTATACTGCGACGCGGCGATTACGCGCTTCGATATTTTGTCTTTAAAACAGCTACGTAGCGCGATTGCTTTGACAAGTTATGTTTCCAAAAAATTTCAAAATGTGAAAAAAATTCAAAAAAAACTTCTAAATTATAAATAATCTTTGCTTTAAATTTAAGTTTTCACGGAAAGTTCAAACAATTAGCCTTAAGGCACGATGCCATGCACCACTAGTTTAGTGTCTTACTTATGCAATGTTACACTATGTTACGAGTGCTTTACTCATGAATAAATAAAGAAGCTCTCGGTAAACGTTCGTATTTGCTCAGCTCCGCAAAGTTTTAATCTGTGACAAAAA
>NW_020538040.1:135692468-135726499 GCF_003426905.1 Ctenocephalides felis
AATCTTAAGATATAATAATCCTTTTACCGATAATTTTTCGAAGGTGTTACGAATGTGCGTTGTTCGTACATACCTGTCATGATCAGTGTTGCGTGTCCTTCGAATTAACGAGATTTTTGCTATCGTTCTTCTAATCGGAACATTTCGAACGCCATGTCTCGGCCGCCACTTTATACTTTGGCATCTCCATTTGGTGCGAAGGCAAAAAAAATAATAGTTGCTTTTTTGTGAGATATGGTCAGAAATTCTCATTAAATGCAACGTGCTAACACTTGTTTTCGCACGATGCATATCGCACCAAAACTACTAATGGATAAATGAGGGCGATGGTGTAAACATACAGTTGAACTGAAATAAATTACTAAAACGCATTTTTACGGGCCGATTCTACCTTGCAATAGACCAATGTTATGGCAAGGCCATGTTAGGTTCCAACTTGCATACATTATGCTACTGAATCATACTGAATACTGCCAAAATGTCATGCATTTGCTGTGCATTCAGGCGTTTCACACATAAACTGTAACGTCACTTGCTTGTTATGAAACTAAGTCAAAAAGACCCTGTTAACTAAAATCGTTTTTTTGACATTTGTGCGGTTTCTAGGTTAGATTTTTTATCTGGCAACCTGATAAAAACGCCTGACTGCAGAGCAACCACATGGCTTTTGATAATATTTAGAACGATTTAGTATGGAAGGTTCTAAATAACATAGCCTTACCATAACGTTTGTCTGATGTACGGCAGAATTATTAAATTTCCTCACTTCCTTAGATGCGTGGTAGATGTACCTACTATGACTAAATTTATGTGTTTTTAAAATCAACTGATATGAGTTGACCGTGGTAAGAACGTGGTCTAGAAACCACATGTTTCGGGTTTGATACCTGATTCGGCCAGATTGATGTCAAGATGTAGTAAAACTAGACTCACTTGAGACTATAGATCTGAAATATGATAAGTGATTAGCATTTCGGATGCAATTCTGACAAAAATATCACAGAATCTGATAATAATCACATAGAAAATGGTCGACTACCGAGTTGTATTCTAAAAGCAATAGTTTCATAAAGGATTCATAATACATCTAAATTAAAAGAATTTTGAATAAGAAATAAAAGAATGACTATGATCTGGCACAATATAATTAACCTGATGTTACAAAAAAAATTTTGCTTTGATGAATTTAAAAGTTTATTTTTAGGAAGTAGAAAAGTTATTAAGTAAGATAAAGGCTGAACTAATCAAGGCACTAATTTGATTAGTCGATGTCCTGGTGTTGTACTAAAAACTATGGAAAATAATGTAAGGGTTTTTATTTAGATTAGATTTATCTGACTGATATGATATTTATGGCAGAATTAGATTCGAAAATCTTATTGATATCAAGCCAAAAGTAGGTATCAATCTCGGAACCTGCGGTTCCTAGACCGCGTTCTTAAGATATATTTATACCCCCTTCATGTTAATATCTTCTATAAAATTTGGATTTTAGTATTGCATTGAAGAAATATGAATTTTCTATACTTTTCTCTATATGTCCCCTTCGTATTAGTATTTTCCATAAAATTGTGATTTTAAGGACCAAAAAATAAATTTGCAACAACAATGTCAAATTAATCAAAGAAATTGGAGTTTTGCCTGTAATTCTATCATGTATCTGATCTATTATTTATTACGTATTTTAAAACTATCTTTTTTATTTACAGTTGACGCCTATCGGAACGACCATTTTCCAAGGTATCTTAGCCAAAGATGCTGACGCCGGTGTCAATGGGCTGGTGGAATATTTCATCGAAATGGGCGATGGAAGCGGTTTGGGCCCTGATTCTGGTGTCGGAAACACTAGAATTACATCAGCTGATGGATATGGCTACTTTTCTATCAATTTGCCTCATCAAGGACAAGTAACGGTTAACAGGACCCTGGACTATGAGCGGACTCAACGATACCTTCTTACTTTGGTCGCATCGGTATGTGGAAATATTCAACCTAAATTCCTATATTTTTGTATCATACATAATAGAGTAGTACTGAAAAAAAAATCGCAGTTTATGCATAGGTGCGTGCAAATTGTGAACCTATATATATACATATATAAATTTAATTATTTATTTATTGTTGCTTCAAGTTCATGATTCTGATACACACCTTTCATAAATATTGATAACGGTTTCCTTGGCAATATCAAGGAATTAAGGTGTGTGCACAATCTCACCAGAAAAGCTATAACTATTTTGTGCAAAGTCGATAAATCTGATGCGACACTGATCCATCCATCTATTAATCCAAAAATTATTGGATCTATCTTTATTTAATTCGATATAAATCGTGTTGCGAATTTTAAATTATTATTATCCTAAGGTTGTTCAACTTTAATAAAAGTATTGATTAAATTACCATATAAAGCTTTGAATGATGGTCTGATTATCTTACTAATCCAAAACAATGGTCAAGAAATCCACGAGTGTTATTCTAGCTTTTTCTATTAGATTTGCCAATTAGAAAAAATGGTGCAAGAAGTTACTATAAAATAAAAATGTCTCGTAATTCAATTTTTGGTTGTTTGCAATGCAGTTAATTCAAATATAATTTATCTAGATATACTTCATCAAAAATGTTAAACGTTTTAGTTTGCAAGTAGTACATACTCACTAAAAAAATAAAAAATAAGATATTGTAAAATCAAGTCAATAAGGTTACAATTTTAAATCGTCTGTGTTATAGTCCAACAAAATTATATTAATACTTTGGTAATATATTATTAAATATAAAGTAATCACTACAAACCAAATAATAATAAAACCACATAAATAAAATTGTTTTAAGCACGCACCATGAACTTTTATGAAGTAGTTCAAGTAGCAACTAGTGCTTAAGGCAAATTGCTGGAACTTCCCGTACGGCAAATTGAAAATTTAAAAAACCTATAAAATTTAAGATTTTTTAGAATTGAGTTTTTGAAAAAAATCGACTTTTGAAAAATTTCAATGTTTGTTATTCTTTGAACTTTTCTGAAAATTTTGAACTTTTATTCAAAGCATTCGTTTTGCGTGGCTGCTTTAGAGAAGAAATATCGAAGCGCGTAAGCGCCGCATCGCAGTCTATTGATACGGAACCCATAGAAATGTGAATAAAATTTGTTATTAACTTCCCGTAGGGCAAGTTATAGTAATCGCAAAAAAATCGAAAATGAAATTTTTTGCATTTCTCGACGTTTCAAAGGTTTCTGAATATTTTGGCATACCTTAGAAAAAATGGATGTATGTGTGTGTGTGTGTGTGTGTGTGTGTGTGTGTGTGTGCGTGTGTGTATGTATGTGCGGATACAAATTTTCGTCGACGATTTCGGGAACACCGATCAACCGATTTGAATAATTCAAAAAACATGCGATTCGTATTGATAAGGAGACGTGCTGATTAGTTTTTGGCGAAGGCAGGTCTATCCGTTCCGAAGATACGGGGCAAAAAGTGCCAAAAACGGTAACTCAGTTTTTAAGAGAACGGAAAGTCCGATTTTAATAATTCAAAAAACATTTTACTTGTATTGACAAGGTGAAGAACCGATCAAATTTTCATAAAAGCAGGTCTAGCGGTTTCGGAGATCTAATGAAAAAAGTAAAAAAAAATGCCATTTGACGGTCAAAAATGATCATTAGACATATGCACATCAAATTATCAGATATTTTATAGAGATTTTAACAATAAGTATAATTTTGGTTTACATTCCTATGGGTTCCGTACCAATGTTTACGCGTTAGACGTCGACGCGGCGCTTACGCGGTTTGATATTTCGTCTTTATGCAGTTAAAGCAGTACGATTGCTTTGAAAAAAAGTTTAGATCTTTCAAAATATGTCAAAATAAAGAAAACATTTTTTTTTCAAAAAAAAAAAAATCAAGAAAAAATTTTTTTTTTCAAAAAAAGTAATTTTTTGTCTAATTGTTTGTCAAAAATCTTATTTTTCGAAGTAAATTTTTTTCAAAAATGTTAATCGTTTTTAAAAAAATAATAATTTTTGGTACGGGAAGTTCCAGCAATTTGCCTTAAGGCACGATGCCTTAATTGCCTTAAGACAGAATTCCACTTACAGCTAGTTTTGGTTTACATTCCTATGGGTTCCGTACCAATGTTTACGCGTTAGACGTCGACGCGGCGCTTACGCGGTTTGATATTTCGTCTTTATGCAGTTAAAGCAGTACGATTGCTTTGAAAAAAAGTTTAGATCTTTCAAAATATGTCAAAATAAAGAAAACATTTTTTTTTTCAAAAAAAAAAAAATCAAGAAAAAAATTTTTTTCAAAAAAAGTAATTTTTTGTCTAATTGTTTGTCAAAAATCTTATTTTTCGAAGTAAATTTTTTTCAAAAATGTTAATCGTTTTTAAAAAAATAATAATTTTTGGTACGGGAAGTTCCAGCAATTTGCCTTAAGGCACGATGCCTTAATTGCCTTAAGACAGAATTCCACTTACAGCTAGTTAATATCTCTATAAAATATTTGAATATTTGATGTGCCTATGTCTAATGATCATTTTTGACCGTCAAATGGCATTTTTTTACTTTTTTCACTCGATCTCTGAAACCACTAGACCTGGTTTCCAAAAATTCAAACAGACGCTCCTGCATTTTATCAATACAAATCGAATGTTTCTTAAATTATTCAAATCGGTTGCTTGCGAAATCGTCGATAAAAATTTTTGTCCGCACGCACGCACGCACGCACGCACGCACGCACACACACGCACACACATGCATTATTTCTAATTATAAGGTATGCGAAATTGTTCAGAAACGTCTTAAACGTAAAGATATATAAAAATTTTCATTTTCGATTTTTTACGAATACTATAACTTACCCCACGTGAAGCTAAACTAGCTGTAAGTGGAATTCTGTCTTAAGGCAATTAGGGCATCGTGCCTTAAGGCAAATTGCTGGAACTTCCCGTACCAAAAATTATTATTTTTTCAAAAAACGATTAACATTTTTGAAAAAAAATTACTTCAAAAAAATAAGATTTTTGAGAAACTATGAATTGGACAAAAAAATTACTTTTTTTTGAAAAAAAATTTTTTTTTTAATTTTTTTTTTTTTTGAAAAAAAAAATGTTTTCTTTATTTTGACATATTTTGGAAGATCTGAACTTGTTATTCAAAGCAATCGTACTGCTTTAACTGCATAGAGACAAAATATAAAGCGCGTAAGCGCGGCGTCGCTGTCTAACGGGTAAACATTGGTACGGAACCCATTGGAAAATAAACAAAATTTATACTTATTGTTAAAATCTCTATAAAATATCTGAAAACTTGATGTGCATATGTCTAATGATCATTTTTGACCGCCAAATGGCATTTTTTTTTACTTTTTTCGTTAGATCTCCGAAACCGCTAGACCTGCCTTTATGAAAATTTGATCAATTTTTTACCTTGTCAATACAAGTAAAATGTTTTTTGAATTATTAAAATCGGACGCTCCGTTCTCTTAAAAACTGAGTTACCGTTTTCGGCACTTTTTGCCCCGTATCTCCGAAACGGCTGGACCTGCCTTTGCCAAAAACTAATCAGCACGTCTCCTTATCAATACGAATCGAATGTTTTTTGAATTATTCAAATCGGTTGATCCGTGTTCCCGAAATCGTCGACGAAAATTTGTATCCGCACATACATACACACACACACGCGCACACACACACACACACACATACATCCATTTTTTCTAAGGTATGCCAAAATGTTCAGAAACCTCTGAAACGTAAAGATATATAAAAATTTTCATTTTCGATTTTTTTGCGATTACTATAACTTACCCTACGGGAAGTTAAAAATTAATTCATAAAAATGCATCTATAATTTAAAATTTACCAGCAACAACTTATTATTAAAGCTTTTAAATTTACTATTAGCCTATTATGTATATATTAATTTTTTGTCTTACTAATAAGGTTTGTTAAACAAATTATCACAATTGAAGCATTAGCACTCATTAACATCTTCCCATGCATAAATATCGCTTTTATCATTATTGAGAAAGTATGTGATAAAAACAAATAACTATGAGGCAAAACAATATATAACATGATATAGATATTTTGATTTCAACATTAACTATAGCAGAGAAACTATATTATTCATGATCGTGGGCAAAATTCTCACGAGTACTTATTTCCATTCTGATAATTCTCATATAGAATAATCCATTATTTTTCTGATCTACATAATATAGACAGTTGAGTGGAGTTGTTTGATTAATTACGAGATATTCAATATGTTCATGTTATATTAGATTGTGTTTTACTAGTCTTATTGCTTTCTACGTTATATAACATGTTACTATTTCAATGAATTTACTGCACAAATAATTATTAGTTTGATTATTACGTTGCATATAATCAAATTCCATTAGCTACGAGATAATAGTATATTAAAATGAAAATTGATTTCGAACTAATCATAGTAAAAGTGAATAAATCATGTGGACATATGAGAGAAATTCCAGGATTATTTAGTTTACTTGTATTGTCAAATGCTGTTTATTAGAAAGTTAATCATGGAGCTTTCCATACCAATAACTAAATTTAAAAAAAACTGCAAAACTTGGAAAAAAATTGGTTTTTGAGATATTTTGAAATTTTTGAAAGAAATTGACTTTTTTGTGTTTTGATTTTTTTATTATTTGAAAATTTGAACATTTGTTTAAGCAATCGCGCCGCATAGTTGATTTGGAGTCAAAATATCAAAGCGCGTAAGCGCCGCGTAGTCGTCTAACGTATAAACATTGGTACGGATCCCATATAAATGTACACAAAATTTGTACTTTTTATTATAATTTTTATAAAATATCTGATATGGGAATTTTTCGAAATATGTTAAAGACTTTTATTTCTTTTATTGGCCTCTGATAACATTTAGCCACATACATAATATACAATACATAGATAGCATATATATTATATTAATCACTCACATCTTAATTTTACTATCATTAACAAACCTAATTATGTAAGGCTAACAATTCAAATTTTGCAATTATGATGTCAAATTGAAGGGTTTGATCAGTGTTTTCATAGAGTTGCGCAAAACTGATAAATGCAGCCTTATCGAGTTACGTCAAACAGCTTTCAAATTTTTGAAATTGATACCGCTTTTGACAGAAAACGTCGACCAAAGGTAAAAATCAGCTCACATACATAAACCCATATATTTTTCTCAAATTTGGTCTCAAACGATTTAGAATAACCTGAAACGCCAAGAAAACAAAATTAGTAAGTCCAATTTTTTGTGAAATTAACTTCTTCGGATGTCTTGGGATTTTTGTGATGAATATTTAAATATTTTTTATGAACTTTTAAATAGCAAAAATGCCCATGACATAAAATTTTTAAATTTCAAATCTGATAAAAAAGCGCAGAATCAAAAAGCAAAAAAAGTAGAAAAAAAATCACAATTATAATTTTCGGAAGGTTAAACAAATTGTTAAGATAATCTTCTTATAAAGGAACCTCGCAGAAAAAAGTTGCCCAAAAATAAAAGGTCAAAGACGATTACTGTTTTGAATTATTAGTGTGTTCATTATAAAATAAAAAAAAACTATATTTTAATTTTTAAATTTTCTCAATAATTTGAGAAGATAAAGGGAGTATCAATTCATAACTTATTTATGAAGCATTTTTGCTCCGATGCTTCAATTATGACTTGTATTTTATAAGATATTTTAGAAGATAACTATTATATTCTCGAAAAACATAAAAAATCAGCACATGTTATGGCTTTAATCTCAAACGTAATAAGACAAATTTTTATTATAATAATCGAGACTTACGAGTATATAGAAGTCAGATCAAATTAACTTATCTATATGAATAATATTTTTTTTATTTTTTCATGTTTTTGCTCTTTATACTTTTAAAGTTATCATACTTTCAAAGTTATATACTTTTAAAGTTATATCCATTAGTAGGGTGGGGTTTAAAGGTTTGCGGGTAAAAAGATCCAACATCATTATCTCAAAAACAAACAAAGTATAGAATTTTTATGGATACTATTTTAAAGTAGAAGGGTGAAGATATATAACAAGCAATCACCTTAATTTTGATAATGTCGCTATCAGGAGATATTCGGAAATCAATCAATCAATTATCAATCAAGTATCAATTTTTATGATAAAAGTTTTTTTGTTGGTAGATTTTTGGTTATGAGCACCTGTATTAATTTTCTTATGGTACCTAAATATATTTTTTGAACATACGTTCTTTAATTGTTTTGTAAGACGTATTGTTATTTTTAAGTTAGATTCAACCGTTTTCCTATATAAACTCTATAAAAGTTTACATGTAGCTGGTTAAAAAGAACCAACTAAACTTTTACATTGACAAAGGTTACAATAAGAAATAGTAACTAAGAAAGTGAATTAAGTTAACAAAATGAAATTTCACAAAAGATAAATCAAATTCATAGTTGTTCAACCTTTCTTTGGAATTCTATTTTTTTTTTAAATACTCGTTCAAGTTCAAGGTTATATACAATGTAATTATTGTAAAAAAAAAGTGTCGCCATAAAGTTTGCATTTCATATTGGTTAAATAATGTAGTTGTTATTTTGCAAAATTCCTTCAAAATTAACAAAAATGAAGTTGGATCGGTTTGCCACCTGGCTGCACCTTTATTATCTTGCTTATAGGGCAAAACGGGACAGATGACAAATTTTAGAAAAATAGAAAACAAAAACGTATTATTCAAATTGGAATTTTACTGAACATAGAGTACGATAATTGTTTGATATATGTAATGCGTTGTCATATAGTTCATTTAGTTTGACAGTATAATTAATGAAAGTCGTGGACCTTTGTGCCCCTCCCTACCTTATATCAACTTTCCACCTGATTATAAAATCTATTCTTCTATTACAGGATCGTGCAAGAAATGCTAGTGAACGTATGACTGCCACAACCACTCTTACGATTAACATACAAGATGCGGACGATCAGGATCCATCCTTTATTTACCAGGGTTGTGTATTACTGGACGGTGCTTGTATTAACCCCGAATATACTGCCACGGTAAAATACTACCAACTATAAATTAGGATCCAACATAAACTTTATACTAAGTAACTATTTTATCATCTTTAAGGTCTCGAGCGGAGTTTTATCTGGAATTCTTCTGATATCACCTGAGAAAATCCAGGCGGTGGATATGGACACACTTCAAGCCCCCATTCGATATTCTTTTTTGAGTGGAACACCTGCTGATTGGGGCGAATATTTTGAAATACACCCGAACACAGGAGCTGTGCGTCAAATCAAGGCTATTGACACAGTTGAACCCAAGAGATATGAATTGATCGTGAAGGTAATTTAGATAAAAAATTATAACTAGCTGTAAGTGGAATTCTGTCTTAAGGCAATTAAGGCATCGTGCCTTAAGGCAAATTGCTGGAACTTCCCGTACCAAAAATTATTATTTTTTTAAAAAAACGATCAACATTTTTGAAAATATTTTACTTCGAAAAAATAAGATTTTTGAGAAACTATAAATTGGACAAAAAATTACATTTTTTTGAAAAAAAATTTTTTTTTTAGAAAGATTTTTTTTTTCATTTTTTTTTTAAATATGTTTTCTTTATTTGAACATATTTTGAAAGATCTAAACTTTTTTTCAAAGCAATCGTACTGCTTTAACTGCATAAAGACGAAATATCAAAGCGCGTAAGCGCCGCGTCGCCGTCTAACGCGTAAACATTGGTACGGAACCCATAGGAATGTAAACCAAATTTATACTTATTGTTAAAATCTCTATAAAATATTTGATAATTTGATGTGCATATGTCTAATGATTATTTTTGACCGCCAAATGGCATTTTTTTTACTTTTTTTACTAGATCTCCGAAACCGCTAGACCTGCCTTCATGAAAATTTTATCAATTCTTCATCTTGTCATTACAAGTAAAATGTTTACAATTGTTACCAAAAACTAATCAGCACGTCTCCTGTTTCGAATGTTTTTTGAATTATTCAAATCGGTTGATCGGTGTTCCCGAAATCGTCGCCGAAATTTTGTTTCCGCACATACATACGAGGTGTGTTCAAAAAGTACCCGGAATTACTAATAATTAAATTTCGCGGGTCTGGAGTGTCTGATTGTCAAAATTTTTTTTTTATTGTGTTGGTATACATGCCCCTAAAGTATGATGAAATTTTCAGCTATATTCACTGTTTACTTTGTCTGTGGTAGTCGCTAAGGTTCGACGTGTTTTTCTGAGCTCGGCGATTTTTACAATGGAAGAATTGAAAAGTCAAAGAATTTGTATTAAATTTTGCGTAAAAAATGAAATAAAGTGTTGCAAAGTGCAAAAATTCACCAGATATGGCTCCGTGTGACTTTTTCCTATTCCCAAAGTTGAAGAGACCCATGAAAGGACGGCGGTTTTCCTCGATTGAAGAAAATCGCTGAGAGTGCTCAAGGACATATCAAAAAGTGAATATCAAGGGTGCTTCGAAAATTGGAAAAAACGCTGGCATAAGTGTATTATATCTGGGGGGGACTACTTTGAAGGGGACCACATTAATGTAGACGAATAAATAAATATTTTTTTGAAAAAACGAAAATTCCGGGTACTTTTTGAACAGACCTCGTACACACACGCACATACATACACACACGCACACACACACACACACATAAATCCATTTTTTCTAAGGTATGCCAAAATATTCAGAAACCTTTGAAACGTCGAGAAATGCAAAAATTTTCATTTTCGATTTTTTTGCGATTACTATAACTTGCCCTACGGGAAGTTAATAATTAATCTCTCAAATATGTGTAATTTTTTTGAGGTGTTATGTTAAATTATTTTGCCTTTGAGTTTAGACGTAAGAGAGACTGGGTACGGTTGTGCCACTTTTTTTATCAGCCATAATTCACCAGTTAGCTGGAAAAAAGTAAATTAAATGGTGATTTGAACATTTGTCTACGTGGAAATGCTGATATATACGATATATTAAACATAAAATCAACTCATACAAAAATAGGGCTAGTGGTACAACCGTCCTCAATAAATTGAATTCTATCGAAATTGACACTCGTAGTGATAGTGAAAAATGTCTTTATGTAATAGAGAGATTGCAATTAAATGGAACTGGTATCTATTAAAAATATATATTATTTTATAGAACATAATAAATTATACGACTCAATTAGTCAAATCCAGAGAAGGCAACGGTCTAATTATTATCGCGAGTCACAAAATTTTATATTTTGCAACAACTGTATATCACTTGATTTAAATTCAATAAATGAATTATTAGTTATGTGAAGAAAAATAAATATAATAAGTAATTGCTCATCTCCCAATTTGGTATAATTATAATTAGGTGCAATAGAGTATAGGTCTCATACTATAGGAATAAGGTGGCCATATTTTTTCCCATGAAATCCAGGATGGATTAGAATGTGTGTGAGAGCGAGAGGGGGGGGGGTGTTGGTGAGCTAAAAACTTATACGCACATTTTTTCGGTACAAATTTTTTAGTTGAAAGATATTTAATAAAATATTGGCAATCAAAACATTTTTAAAAATCCGGGACAATCCGGGACAAAACACCTAAAATCGGGACAATTATTGCTTCTAGAAAAAGCCGGGACGCAAGGCGGAAAATCGGGACTGTCCCGGCCAATCCAGGACGTATGCTCACCATATAGGATATATAGATTTGATCATGTTTTATTTTTCAAAGACAGTAAAAATATTAGGAATAAATAAAACTTCTTATTTGTATATCATTACAGTTAATACTGTATCATTTTAAACAAATATATGAAATAATCTATAATTATAGATGATTAGCCAAATATGGACAAATGCAATCACGAAAAACGAATATGTTGAACAGCTTGAGTAACATACTCATATATAAATAACATTGCAATATATTTTCAATCGGTATAAAACCAGACACTTAAATCCGCATCAGTGCAATTATGTATTGGAAAATCTCTCTAATGTTTTTCTAAGTACTTTGTACTTATGTGTTTGTGTTTGTATGTATATATATATATATATATGTATATATATATATATATATATATATATTACAAATGTATTCTGAGTGGATAATAGATTTCCAAATATATATATATATATATATATACAGGGCCGGTCCTACCTTGAATGCAATGCATGCAAAAAATGCGGGCGCACGCCTTAGGGGGCGCCAAAATGAGATGCGGATATGAAATTTATAATATAGTTTCGTCAATCTCATTCAAGAAATAATCTTTGGACAATGTTTTTCAAAATACTTTAAAACAACGATCTGATACACTATGAGATAGTAAAGAATGCTACATACTGTCCGGCCGTTACGATATTAATTATTAGCAGAATATCAATTTTGGATATTTTAAATAATGAAAAATTAATTTTAAAAAATCCAACATGATGTACCTGTGTTTACTAATGAAAGGTTAGAATTTTTTTGCTGCTCAATAGATTAATCGCATGAAATCCCCAAAATAAATAAGTATAATGTTTCAAAACGTAAATATCAATATTATAACTGCATTACAAATGAATGAAAATATTCTATATTTGGATAGAAGACAACAATTTGATTATGAGCACCCTTGAATCGCCTCGATCTTCTAAATAAATCTAAAATCAATGTATTTTTTGGGCTTTCAGATTATATCTGAATTTTTGTGTATTAAATCCATAATTATTGAAAAGTATTTTAATAAAGTAACGTAAATGTTTTTTAATTTTAATGATAAACTGTTAAAACACTTAAAATAATAAGAGGGAGGGGGCGCTAGAAAAAAAAAATGATATGCGGGCGCAGAGGACCCCAGGACCGGCCCTGTTTAATTATATATTTATTTATTTATATATATATATATATATATATATATATATATATATATATATATGCATGCCCTGATATATGTTGCTAGAAATATTATAGGTACTATATTTGGTCTTCGAAATTTGTCCATATTTGGAATTTTTAAATTTATATCCTTATATAACTAACATAAACCAATGTGTTAATGTATAAGGAGACGAAATACTAAGTTTTATATTAGTTTCTTTAAAAAATATATATTCTCCAAGTAATTAATATTTTTACAGCTAACAGAACTAATATACATACATTCAATGAACCTAGGAAAAGTGTGAATATTGAAGTCCCGTGAAAACGTAGAGTATTTAAGCGTACTTTAAATCTGCAAAAGCTTATGATACGAAATATATTTATTCATATAAATATTCATTTTTTTCCGAGGACGATGTTTTCACTAGAAAATTTGATTTGCTAATATCATTTTTTCTCCACACATTCAGCATTGTAAATTTGAAAATTTAGTGATAAAGTATGTGGATTAATTTTTGCCTTTTTGCCTTTTTGCCTTTTTTCATTGTTTTAACATCAAAACTATGGAACAATTTTGAAAATTCTAAATGTTTTAAAATATATAAATTGGTCTGATGCAGATTAATATATTAATTTGGCAGCTTCAAAAAAAATCCTTGTCAATCAATTCGATTAATTTTAGATATTTAGAAGTTGATACCAATTACAGCTAGTTTGTTCCAATTTTAGGTGCTAAATTAGTGAGTGTGTGCAAATATTATTTGAATTTACATGCACTTCTATACTTGTGTCTTTCATCGATTTTCTTGAGATTTTTGGAAACGGCTTTACCGATTTTAATAATTTAAAACTATTTGATAAAACGCAAATAACTAACTAACTAACATTGATTAGTAGACTCGTGCAATGCGTCAAGTAAAAATAAAAAACATTTTGAAGAATCAAAACCCTTAATATACTCATTGGTTTATAGTGCTGATGCTGAATATTAATAGATTAGTTTAAATTTTTTTTAATCAGATTAGTTGGTTAAAAAAATAATCTACGTCGACCAAGTCGATTATTTTCACATGTCAGTAAATTTCCATCATTTACAACGAGTTTGTTTTAATTTCAGGCGCAGGAAGTGTCAGAAGCACAAAGGTTTGCGACGGCTAAATTAGCGATAGAGGTAAAACCAGTAGACGCGAACCCACCTGTAATTAACGCGACCGCCGTCGAAGGATACGTTAATGAAAATGCTCCCGTCGGAACCAAGGTTGTCGATGAAAATGGAGATCCCGTTACACTCACTGTCACAGATGAAGACCTGGTAAGTGTTTATTTTTGTATTTTATATAAAAAACGATAAATAAAATTTTGAGCTTTATTCATGATCTCGACCTTTGTTGAAGACAATTTTAAATTTTCTTATGCAAATAATAAATATCTAATTAATTATACTTTCTAATCTGGTACATTAACAAAAAATTTTTTTTTATTTAGAGATTTTTTTTAATTTGCGATATATGGTTCTATAATTATATAATTATAGTCAATATTTATAATTGTCTGTTTATTGTCAATAATTGCAGTCGTTCTCAACCAGTCTACCAAACCTTATATAATTTTGATTGAAATAGTTTAGTTATAATTATTACCCTCAATATTAGGAGAAATACGGACAAAATGGCACAGTGGCCTTATATAAAAAATGACTAGCTTTAGTAACATTTAACATAGAAATAGCTATAATCACAATTCTGTCAGATGTTGAGCGCCATTGTCCCAATCTTGTTTCAGTAATCAGTGCAAACATGTATCGCGCCTTCTAAATTTTATTTTGTGGGTTGTTTTCTATTAAAATCAATGAACATATGGTACAATTATGATTACTTATTTATGTTTGTTTAGTTTCGAACGAAATGAAATTCTTATACAATGGACAAAATGACATAGTACCTTTTCGAAAGTGCCTAAGGGTAGTTCATTCTAGACAAAAAAAAAATGAAACTTATAAAGAGCAATTGACTTTTAACTTTTACTCTATTTACTTCTAAAGTCAGACCAAACGGGAAAAGTAAAAAAAGAGGCTTGCATTTATTGTAAAGAATTATTTTCCCATTCAGAACCAGAGGCGAAGGTTATTGGTTACGATGTATGACCTGTTCCCTTAGGGTTCATGCCTTATGTGCTAATGTGCAAATGTGCCAAAAAGAACCAAACGATTTATTTCTGAACTGCCTTTCTAAAAATTTATCTCAGTATGTCCTTACGTTATGTTATTTTGTCTCGACTGTATGGACAGAATGGTTTTTGTTGCATTTCAAAAATTTAGAAACTTATCAATGTATTTTGATGTGGATTATCTTTCCTCAGCCGTTTTTTGGTAATTTGGAAAAAAAGTTTAAACTTTTCGTCCACGTTTAAGCTCATACTACCGAATCGATTTTAAAAAAAATCAAAAACTGTTTGAAAGATATTAGTTGGGAATGTTACTGATTAGTTTTAGGTGAAAATCTACTAAGCCGTTTTCTTGTAATTAACTGTTGAAAAAAAATGAAGATTTTTATGGAATTTTTTTCGGCGATATAAATCATGGTCTTATAGAACCATATTATAACCCGTAATATTACGGCTTTATGACAAGTAGTTTAATTTTAAAAAATCATCAAAGTTTGAGAAAACGAGTAGTTTTTCTGACGTTAGCTAACATTAAAATTAGATTTACTTGGTATAACGATAGAGTACTTGGTCTTAATGAAAATACTAAATCATTAAAGTTCTACGGAAACTGGTTCAATTTTAAAAATTATAGATTTTTGAAAATTTGCTTTTAGAAAATGCTCCTAGTTAACGTGTTCGTTCGTTTTCAATTATGTGTAATAAATCCACTCGAAATACTTTTAATTGTATCATTTATTCATAAATTAATTTACTTTTTATTGATTAAGACAATTTTTACACATATCGGGAAGTTCATGTAACTTGCCTCAAGGCAAAATACCAATACCAAATAGTTAAATATGTTTCTTCTTTATTAAAAGAAATACTATTGTACTGGTAGTTAATGTAGCTAAGATAAGTAAAGATGATTTGAACTGATTATAATATTATTAAATAAATAAACATCATTTAAAAAACGAATATCACGTCATTTTGTCCTTATTATTTCTTTTCAATAATTCAGATTTGCTTTAATTGTCATTTCCAAAATATAAGATTTATACTTTTAAATATGAATGAAATTTTGATGTTTGTGTATTCAAGTTAAAAATTTTATGGTAATAATAGTAATAATAATTAATAATATAACACTTTGTTTTTTATTTAAAGATGTTAAAAGGTTTTGTTCCGATAATCGTAGTAAGCATGAACTTAAATAATGAATGCATAGAAAGATTTTCAATTAATTTATAAAATATATTTAAAAAATGTATCTTATAAATTCAATTCACAGGGACCTGACAATCCTAAGCCCATGTACACATTCGAGTTAACAACACCATTTTTCGAAATCGACAAGAACGGTGTTCTTGTGGTAAATGAAGAAAATCTAGATCGCGATCCTCCAAGTCCCGGAAACTTCAAATTTCAGGTGCGTTATCTCACATTATCAACTAATATTTGTATTTTTGAGTTAATTGATTTTAATCAAATTAATTTAATTACAGGTAGTTGCGAGAGAAACCTTTGGAAATGCAGCTAGTGCACCATTATCGTTGTCGGTTAATTTAATTGATGTAAATGATAATGCTCCAAAACTTCCAATGCTAGCTCCGATCTCGATTCCAGCTGGTGAAAGTAAACGTGAAGTTGCCCAGGTACTTGTTGCATTCACATAATTATAGATAAAATGATACATAATGAAATAGCTAAATTGAAATGTCAAATTATTATCATATCAAATGATTATCGTTGGTTTAAATTAACACATTCCTAATACCGAAAAAAATTGTAGCATACATATATACACATGTATAAAATTCTGGTGTCATGATGTTCGTCATAATACTTCTCGGAAACGGTTGAACTAAATTTGTTAAAAAATTTTAACGACGTTCGGTATTACTGAGTATACACCAAATTTTTTCATACCTCTAAGTGATAAGAGTTGGCTACCCTTTATTTGTTAAATTTTTTAAACTAATTTTATTTCGTAATTTAAGAAGAAAACGCATACAGTCCTAAATTTTCACTCTCCTACTACAAACCTTATTTTGTAATAATTATTTTAGTATATCATTTAGTGCTTTTAACGAGATCAATACAATTAAAAAAATACATCAATTAAAAAGATAAATGTTTATAAAATAATATTTCATTCTATGAATCGAAATCAAAACCGTGAATTTTTTCAATTAATAGAAAGACTAACAAAGAGAGTACCGTTCGTAGACACAAGTTCTTTTGTAAAAGCATTTTATTTAAATTATTACAGTTTCTTACGCGATTTTTCGGCATTTTATAATTGATTCAGCTATCATTTATTTATTATATTATTAATTAAAAATTGAAGATTTATAATAAAATAACAGAGTTAATTTATTAACTTACCGTAGGGTAAGTTATAGTAATCGCAAAAATATCGAAAATGAAAATTTTTATATTTTTCTACGTTTCAAAGGTTTCTGAACATTTTAGCATACCTTGAAAAAATTGATGTATGTACGGATACAAATTTTTGTCGACGATTTCGGGAATACGAACCAACCGATATGAACGATTTAAAACACATTCGATTCCTATTAACAAGGGGACGTGCTGATTAGTTTTTTGACTTGACAGGTCAAGTCGTTTCGAAGGCAAAAAGTGCCAAAAATGGTAATTTAGTTTTTGAGAAAAATTTCGATTTCAATAATTCAAATAATATTTTACTTGTATTAATAGAATAAACAGATGAATACATTTTTGGAAAGGCAAGTCCAAAGGTTTCGGAGATCGAGTAAAAAAAGTAAAAAAATAAAAAAATGCCATTTGGGGGTCATAAATGATCATTAGACATATGCACATCAATTTATCAGATATTTTATAGAGATTTTAATAATAAGTATAAATTTGGTTTACATTTCTATGGGTTTCGTACCAACGTTTATCCGTTAGACTGCGACGCGGCGCTTCGACATTCGTTCTCTAAAACAGCCACGCATCACGATTGCTTTGAAAGACTAGCTGTAAGTGGAATTCTGTCTTAAGGCAATTAAGGCATCGTGCCTTAAGGCAAATTGCTGAAACTTCCCGTACCAAAAATTATTAATTTTTTAAAAACGATTAACATTTTTGAAAAAAATGTACTTTGAAAAAATAAGATTTTTGAGAAACTATATATATGGACAAAAAATTACTTTTTTTTTGAAAAAAAAAATTAAAAAAAAAAAAAATTTTTTTTTTTGAAAAAAAAAATTTTTTTTTAATTTTTTTTTTTGAAAAAAAATTTTTTTTTCTTTATTTTGACATATTGTGGAAGATCTGAACTTTTTTTTCAAAGCAATCGTACTGATTTAACTGCATAGGGACAAAATATAAAGCGCGTAAGCGCCGCGTCGCTGTCTAACGCATAAGCATTGGTACGGAACCCATAGGAATGTTAACAAAATGTATACTTATTGTTAAAATCTCTATAAAATATCTGATAATTTGATGAGCATATGTCTAATGATCATTTTTGACCGCCAAATGGCTATTTTTTTACTTTTTCCTCCATATCTCCGAAACCGCTAGACCTACCTTTATGAAAATTTTATCGATTCTTCATCTTGTCAATACAAGTGAAATGTTTTTTGAATTATTTAAATCGGACGCTCCGTTCTCTTAAAAACTGAGTTACCGTTTTCGGCACTTTTTGCCCCATATCTTCGGAACGGCTGGACCTGCCTTCGCCAAAAACTAATCAGCACGTCTCCTTATCAATACGAATCGAATGTTTTTTGAATTATTCAAATCGGTTGATCCGTGTTCCTGAAATCGTCGACGAAAATTTGTATCCGCACATACATACACACACATACATACATACACACACACATACACACACACATACACACACACACACACACACACATACATCCATTTTTTCTAAGGTATGCCAAAATGTTCAGAAACCTTTGAAACGTAAAGATATATAAAAATTTTCATTTTCGATTTTTTTGCGATTACTATAACTTACCCTACGGGAAGTTAAAAAAGTTTAAAATTACCAAAAAAAAAAAAAATTCAAAATATTAAAAAAACTCATTTTTCAAAAGTCATTTTTTTATAATTTCAAAATTTTCAAAAATCTATTTTTATCAAAGTTTTCAGCAAAATTTAAAGCTTTTTTAACTTCCCGTAGGGCAAGTTATAGTAATCGCAAAAAAAATCGAAAATGAAAATTTTCATATATCTTTACGTTTCAAAGGTTTCTGAACATTTTGGCATACCTTAGAAAAAATGGATGTATGTGTGTGTGTGTGTGTGTATGTGTGTGCGTATGTGTGTGTGTATGTATGTACGTGTGTGTATGTATGTGCAGATACAAATTTTCGTCGACGATTTCGGGAACACGGATCAACCGATTTGAATAATTTAAAAAACATTCGATTCGTATTGATAAGGAGACGTGCTGATTAGTTTTTGGCGAAGGCAGGTCTAGCCGTTCCGAAAATACGGGGCAAAAAGTGCCGAAAACGGTAACTCAGTTTTTAAGAGAACGGAGCGTCCGATTTAAATAATTCAAAAAACATTTCACTTGTATTGACAAGATGAAGAATCGATAAAATTTTCATAAAGGTAGGTCTAGCGGTTTCGGAGATATGGAGGAAAAAGTAAAAAAATGAGCCATTTGGCGGTCAAAAATGATCATCAGACAAATGCACATCAAATTATCAGATATTTTATAAAGATTTTAACAATAAGTATACATTTTGTTAACATTTCTATGGGTTCCGTACCAATGCTTATGCGTTAGACAGCGACGCGGCGCTTACGCGCTTTATATTTTGTCCCTATGCAGTTAAATCAGTACGATTGTTTTGAAAAAAAAAGTTCAGATCTTCCACAATATGTCAAAATAAAGAAAAAAAAAATTTTTTTTCAAAAAAAAAAAATTTAAATTTTTTTTTTTTTTTTAAATTTTTTTTTTCAAAAAAAAGTAATTTTTTGTCCATATATATAGTTTCTCAAAAATCTTATTTTTTCAAAATCGTTTTTAAAAAATTAATAATTTTTAGTACGGGAAGTTCCAGCAATTTGCCTTAAGGCACGATGCCTTAATTGCCTTAAGACAGAATTCCACTTACAGCTAGTTTAATTTAATTTTCAACACAGGAAGTTCCAACAATTTGCCTTGCCATGCACCACAAGTATAATAGTAAAATTCAACTTACTTTACCCTTTTTTAAAAAGTAATTTCTAACAAAATAAGTGAAAATTTGCAATATTCATTGTATATATTTATTAGCATGAAATCAAAATACATTACATATTTAAATTTTTCATTGTTGAGGGTTATTTTGGGATTATATGTTCCTACTAATATTGTCCTCTATTAAAATTTTGCTTCAATTATTTTTAATATGATTAAGAATTGGAGTCTTGGACGTATATATCTATATATCACAAATATTAAAACTGTTCGCTAAACTAACTTGATTATTATTTCAATAAATCGACCTCATAAAAACAATATTCGACAAAATGAGCTTGACCAAAAACATTATTAGAATTGATGTATTCGCATATAAATTATATGTCAATCTATTTTCAGATTAAAGCAACTGATAATGATATAGGAGAAAACGCTATAGTTACATACAGCATCTACCATGTATCCAATAATGGTGCAAACAAGTTTAAAATAGATCCCGATACAGGAATTATAGGTAAGGATTTATTTTTATTTATTTATATAAGTGTAATTTGATTTACATATACGTTTGCAGTATAATCGTTTGCGTTCTATTTCCGCCTTCCACAAATTGATATTTATCTTGAAATTCTATTTGCCAGGGGTCAATATTTCAATTATGTAAACTTGCACAAAATGGACAGGAATGTATATTATTTTTTTATGTCCAATGGAGAGAAGTCAAGTATTTCTCTTGATATTAACAAAAAATAAACAGAATTTTATAAAATATGAGTAAAAGACAAGTCCGGCGTTTACTTTTCTGAGCTTTAATTTATTTGACTTGATAAAAGCTTGAAAGTTCCCTGCTTATAAATTCGTTGTGATTTATTTCAAAAATAATTTATATGAACTTTATAAGTAATTCGATTCTGATCTGCGACTTAGAACAAATAAATAAGCCGCTCATTATATACACTAAAGTAAACTAAATCTAATTTAAATGTTTAAAGCGCTAATAAACTACTACTAATTGTCAAAGGTACTGGTTATGACTGATCAGTACTAAAATCGGGACTGAATAATATTTCTATTTAATACATTATTAAATTATTTAATATTGATTTATATATTTTTGCAGAGACTACGGGAAAATTAAGTGCTGGTGAGCAATATAGCATAACAGTACAGGCATCTGATCGAGGTGGTCTGCACAGTCAGTCGATTGTGGAAGTGTCTGTGGCTCCTGGACCAAACACCAGGCCGCCCGTATTTACCAGGCCTGTGTGGGAGGTGCAGGTTAGCGAAGGCGCTGAAATTATGTCCACAGTCACCACGATAACGGTAAGGAACTTCTTTTTATAAAAAAACTAGCAAATCCGACGAACTCCGTTTCGCCACCAGATGGTTTCGTGAGAAAGATGAAGAAATTTTTGGTTTGTTTTATATTTGAAAATGAAAAATTTGATTTTATTACACAACAGTAATGAATTTATTTCGATTACAAAAATCGAAGTGTTTTTTTAGTTGAACTTCTCTAAGTAAATGAAAGTGAATCCGCAAATTATCCGTTTCATTGAAGTGCTCTTTGGTTAACCACATTTTTTGTTTTTTGGTCTGACGTTAACACAAACAAAGCGGATGGTTTTCCAACTCGTGAACAGGCAACGTATAACTGCCGATGTGAAAAACAATGATTTTCTAAATAATTTATTTGAAATTTATCCCGCAAACCCTAAGCGATTAGCCTGGCGACTTGTTATTGCGAACGCAAGGCGAACTGGAAATTGCAATCGTTTGAAGTCGAACGGAAGACCAGTCGGAATCATTGGTATGTCACCAAATCGCCAGCAATTTTTGATTGAATGGTGAAATTCAGTGCGTGTACATCATTATTCTTTGCGGCAAGAATTGCTCGTTGACTTAACCAAGCGTAATTCTCACTAATGTCATTACTGGAATTTTTAATTACGGTACGTGAAGTTGCAGCAATTTGCATTAAGGGGGTATTCTACTGTAGAAGCATGAATTTTGCCCGGTTTTTGAAGCGCTGTATAAAGGAAACAAATAATATTTTTTACTATCGATTTTTTTTATCATTTGTTTATTGATATTTTATTATTACATGAGAAAATTATTAAAAAAAAAAAAATTAGAATTCACAAAGTTATGAGCAGTCAAAGTGGGGGCTCAAAAAAAAAGAGGGTGTCCTGGCGTGCATGATTCCAACCCTCCTGGTGATCCAAAACATAAAAAATAGATGGATTCTTAATTATTATAGATGCCGCTATCGTATGAACCTTGGATAAGTTAAAACAACTTTTTTTGTTTGAATGGCGGCAGTTTGAAAAAAAAAAATTTTTTTCATGTTTTTTTTTAACAATTCAGAATTTTTTAAAAATACTAAATGAAAAGTTATAATTTAGGGAAAGATCCATGCGATAAAACGATGTATAGAGAAGATCCTCTCCAAATTTGAAGTAAATCGGTTAATTAGAACTCGAGATATCCTTACCGCCAGCTCGAAAAAAGTAGTTCCGAGAAAAACGCGTTCAAAATTTTGAGACTCGGTCGGACCCGAACCGAGGCCACTTCACTAAAACGGATATAACTCAGGAAATAATAGTAATTTTGAAAAAATTTTTTAATGACATATTTTTGAATAACTAAACTTTGAAAATATGAAAAAAAAAAATTTCGATTTTTTCAAAATTCTACAGTAGAATACCCCCTTAAGGCACGATGCCATGCACCACTAATTTTCTTAACCATAAACCTTGCGGAGCCCGAGACATTTCAACGAATGCAAAATTATCGAAATCGGTTCGTGCGTTCTGGAGTTATATCGTCAGGAAAGAAAACCCGACTTATTTTTATATATATGTAGATAAATAAAGTTGTAGCTATGTTATGTTATAATTATTACCCAAATTTTAGGCAAAGGATCCTGAAGATGATCCAGTAGCATATTCCATTATATCCGGAAATGATCTTAGACAATTTTCTATTGGTTCAAATTCTGGAGTCATTACCGTAATAAGAAAGCTCGACAGGGAAGATCTGACACGATATCAACTCGTAAGTAATCGAATGAATAATATTGAACTTCACAAAACAAAAAATTTCAAACTCAATATACATGTAACTAAATGTCGAATCCATTTGCAGTTAATCAAGGCCGAAGATCCGGGAAAGTTGTCGAGCACGGCAACTGTAAACATCAAAGTGACTGACATAAACGACAAAAACCCGGAGTTTGATGAATCATCCTTGCCTTATACTTTTAAAGTCAAAGAAGGTGATTAATATGATTTGCCTACCGATGCATACTTTTGTGGCATTTATTTATTTCTTTCGTATTATTTATCATAGGATTAGTCAATGCGACCGTCGGAAGAGTTCATGCAACGGATGCCGATGAAGGAGTCAATGCGGAAATATCCTATTCACTACCGGGTGACATACCATTCATGATTGATGAAAAAACCGGTGAGATAAGAACGAAAATAGCTCTCGACTACGAAACCCAGAAGGTAGGCTTAGAAAATTATCACATTACCTAATAATAATTAATAAATTTGTTCATGATTAAAATATTAAATCATTTAAAAACACATTACCATAAAACATCGGGAACAATGATAAAATGCATCGAGATATATTGAAAAAAAAAATATATGCTACACTATTTAGTTTTTAGCTTTAATTTATAATTTCCCGTAGGGCAAGTTATTGTAATCGTTCAAAAATTAAAAAAAAAAATTATTATATCTTCACGTTTTAGAGGTTTCTGAACATCGGCATACCTCAGAAAAAATGGATGTGTGTGTGTGCGTATGTATGGATACCAATTTTCGGTTACCGTCCACGTTTTCGGGAGCACGGATCGACCGATGTGAAATATTCAAATAGCAATCGGTTCCTATTGATAGAGAGACGTGCTGATTTTTGGCAGAAATCGGTCCAGCCGTTTCGGAGATATGATGCAAAGAGTGCAGAAGATGGAAATTGATTGAGTTTTTGAGAGAATAGAGCATCAAATTTGAATGATTCAAAAAACATTCAATTTTTGATGATGAGAAGACGTGTTGATTAGGTTTTGGCAAAGATAGGCCTAGGCATTCCAGAGATAAATAGCTAGATGTGTAAAAAATGGCAGTTTTTGAAAGAAATAAGCATCTGAATTGAATGATTCAAATAATTTTCTGCTTGTGTTAACAAAACAATTGCTTTTGAAAAAAAAATTCATTTTATTTTTAACTTTCCGAAGAAGAAGTTTATGTTTTCATCAAAAAATCCGATTCGCTAATTTTATGGAAAAAGTATGTTTGTGTGTGTGTGTGTGCGTGTGCACCAACATATTTTTTGCCGTATATCGCCGTTTCAAAAAGAATTTCATGTATCTGGACGAGGACTATCGTTTGTCAGTTTTGTGTGACGATCGGCCGAGACGTTTCTTTATAAATAGCAAAAAAGTGAAAAAAATTTCGTCCATGTTTTAGCCCGCAATTCTGAATCGAAAGCTATTGCGTGCTGATTAGTTCTTGATAAAGATCGGCCGGGCCGTTTTCTTGTAATAAAGTGTTAAAAGATTTTTTTTCGACGATTTTTATGATTTTTTTGACGGTAGATACTATAGTCTTATAGATCATACTAAAATATTTTGCCTCTACGACAAATCGTTAAATTTTAAAAATTCGTCAAAGTTTGCAAAAATTAGTATCGTTGTTTTGGCGTTTGTCAAAATTAAACCTTTCATCGACGTTTTCTCAAAAACGCCGGAACCGATTTCTGAAAATTAAAAGCCATTTGATATATCTCGATGAGGACTATCGTTTGTCAGTTTTGTGCGACGATCTGCCAAGCCGTTTCTTTGTAATTTGGAAAAAGTGTTAAACGTTTCGTCCACATTTAAGCTCATACTACCCAATCGATTTTAAAAAATCGAAAACTGTTCGAAAGATATTAGTTGAGAATGACACTGATTAGTTTTAGGTGAAAATCTACCGAGCCGTTTTCTTGTAATTAACTGTTGAAAAAAAAAATTAAGTCGATTTTTATGGAGCTTTTTTTGCGATATATACTATGGTCTTATAGAACTTACTGAATTATTACGGCCTTACGACAAGTAGTTTAATTTTAAAAATTTATCAAAGTTTGAGAAAAATTGAAGTTTTTTTGACGTTTGTTAAAATTAAAATTAGACGATTTACTTGGTATAATGATAGAGTACTTGGTCTTATTAAACATACTAAACCATTAAAGTCCTACGGATACTATATAATTATAAAAATTGTTGATTTTTTTAAATTTGCTTTAAGAAAATACTCAGAGATAACGTGTTTGTTTGTTTTCAATTATGTGTAATAAATGCACTCGGAATACTTTTAATCACTCATAAATTAATTTATTTTTTATTGATTAAGTCGATTATTTACACGTTTCGGGAAGTTCATGTAACTTGCCTCAAGGCAAAATACTAATACCAACTAGTTTTTTTTTTTTTGTATATCGAAAACAAATCAGATTTCAATTTGAATTCTGGCTAAAGTTTTAAAGCTCACTTATATACTTTAAATAAATATTTTTGACTTTGTGATTCAGTTTAAATAATTCTTATAAATATTATACAATGTTACAGTATTTATAATAATCTATTTGAAAACATTTAATATTCCTCGAACATTTCGTTACAGTACGGGAAGTTTCTGCAATTTTCCTTAAGGCACGATGCCATACACCGCTAGTTAATATGATTTATTCGCATATCGCTTCAAAAAATTCATTAGTAATACCATTAGTGATATTTTATATAGTATTATATGCACTTTTGTTTGCATCCTTGCAATTAGTTACTGAATTTATTGCGTGACATTATTGCTTAGATATATTTTAAAGATTTTCAACATTCTGAAGGAAAACGTTTTTGCCAAAAAATCCGACTTGCTTTTTTTATGTTTACACGACATTTCAAACCATTCTTAAGCGTTTGGGACTAAATTCAATATATGATCGTGCGTACGTATGCGACCCGATTTTTGATATAATTAAAACTGCATTGTCCCTTTTCAGGAATACCAATTTACTGTGACCGCCAGAGATGGTGCTCCGGACCCACGTTTGGCCACTGCCTCGGTTACCGTCAGCGTTTTGGATCTACCTGACGAACTACCAATTTTCAAACAAACTGAATATACGGCTGTTGTTGCTGAAAATTTACCAAATCATCTAGTGGCCACAGTTCATGTAAGTGACAAATTAATTCGATATAGATATTGCCTGCACATTCGAACACTAAACTCGATGTTGATTGATTCAATATTGATTTTGAATGACAGCATATGCAAAAGTGACAAGTTGCGTGAAAGTAACTTCCAATTGACGCTATTTGACAACCTGCCTTTCAGGTTTACGCTATGAAATTGATTATTCGTATTGCTTCTTTTTGAAGTGGGACGCACATTAATTAAATAATTTATTAATCATGTATATGCATATCGCAAGATTTATTGCGGTTTAGAAAATCAATATGTGTTTCTTATTAACTACAAAATATATAAACATATTAAATTAAATTATTAATTATTAAAAGAATAATGATATAATTGATATGATAATATAAGTGGCATAAATTAAAATAAATATGAAGTTTTGACAATGAACCTTGAAACTTGATTAAATTGTTTTAATTTTGAGAGGATGAACTTACTATATAATATTGATAAACATATTAATGTTTTCAGTATTTTCTTAATATGAACTTTAGAAATGCCTCATAATTAGCGACATAGCGACTGAGCAAATTTATTTGATAAATTTCGGAAAGTCTAGCAAGCAAAATTTGTTTTTTTTAATTTATTGGTATATTGGACGAATGGTATAAATGGACAAAATGACCAAGTGACTTTTTAGAAATTGGCTAGTTTAAGTAACGTTTTAAAGACTTGTATAACATGAAGAAAACTCTAGTACTAGTTACAATCCTGCCAGATGTTGAGCGACATCGTCACAGTCTTTTTTTAGTTCATTCATATTATTTAACAATCAGAGTCGTTTACAGACCCTATGAGTTATATGGCTAAATTACACATAATAATAATAATAATAATAATAAAATAATAAATAGTGGGGTGCAAGGCATTTTTTTACAATAAGTCTATAGGCAGTTTCTTGTTGGCGGATTATCAAGCCATTGAAATGCATTAGGATGATCGTAAAATTTAGCATGATGTCTAGTACTGGTACTTTTGATGACATCCACTACAAAAGGGATGTTGAGATGTCAGTCTTGTTGCAATATTCAGTTCGAAAGATAGATACACATCTCGACTTCAAAATTTTATTTAAATTTTATTGACTTATTGATATTTGTAGTGTTTATATTAAAATCGATGATCTTACGCCAGTACTAGCGAATTCGATCAATTTTATTGCAATAATCTGGTTTGATGGAATTTTGATTACTAGTTCATTTTTGTAAGCACTACTGGTAGTTCATTCGGGATCAAGAAAAAAGAAAATTAAAAACTGTCAAAGGCGATTGGCGTTTAAATACTCAAATTACGTTTGAAAAGAGACCAAAAGATCTAGCGGTAAAAAGAAGACACTTGCATTTATTACAAAAAACCTCTTTTCACGTTCTGGGCCCAGCTAAGGTTAATTATGGTGTATGATTTGTTCCCTTTAGTAAGGTGACCAAATGCCCAGGTTTGGCCGGGCAGTCCCAGATATACGCCGTGTGCCCCGGGCTTTTTCAAGGCAATCGGGATTAGATCTTTAGTCCTGGATTGTTCCCGGTTTTCGCAAACTATAGGTTTAAATTGAATCTAACCAATTACTTAATAATGAAATTATAGTCACTAAATGAATATCTGAAATTATTATATGCAACGAATATTAATAAATAAAAGAGAATGCGTTATTAATGAAAACATTTCCGAATACAAAATTCCAAAGGCGGGTCCAAATAGCTTATCACATTAATTATTTCGAACTTTTATTTTCAATTTTACAAAAATTTGGACTGTCTAGCGTAAGAGCTAATTTCTTCAAGATAATTATGATCAAAATTGAAGAAAAAAACAGATTTAAAAACTAAATTATATAATATAACATATAATTGAATAACCAAGTTAATACTAAAAGTCTGTATTTCTGATTAAAAAAATGATTTAAAATACTGATTTTTATTGCATCCTTAAATACTATTTGTTATTTCAAAATCATATTCAAATTATGTTGCATACCAACCACCCCGTTACCTCCTCCTCCCCCCTCCCAGTTTAGCATAACTAACAATTATCGTCACGATTTTGTCTTTGAAAAATATTGTCACCTTACCTTTAGGCTCATGTTCTAAAAAGGATCAAACGATGTATTTATAAATGTCTCTTAAAAATTCGGCTCTGAGTAAGTCTAATACCTGATATGTCATTTCGTCCGTACTATTTGGACAAAAAGGATTTTGTAGTAAGTTGCATTTTTCCTTAATATATTATTATATTGTTATTTAATTATAAGACTATGTTACTGGTAGTCAATGAATCTAACATTGCAATAGTTTAACAAAAAAAAAATCAATTTTTAACACAAATATTAACATTGCAGGCTGAAGATCCGGACACCAAGAAAGAAATAACATACACCATAAGACAGGGTCCTGCCGAATTATTCACCATAGACCCTGTCACAGGAGACATACGAACAACTCGCGGATTGGACTATGAAGAAGACACCAGCTACGAACTGATCGTAGGGACTGTGGAAAACAAGGGAAATTCTCCGGGTGCAACGGCACGAATATTCGTTACTGTGGAGGTAAATAATAAAGAAAATTCATGTTTATATCGATTTCTGTCATTTGTTTGGATTACTTTGGAGTGCATCTTTAGTAAAATGTCAAAAGATAGTGAAATGGAACATATCGTGCAGATGTGTGCAAGTATTATTAATTCGAACTAAAATTGTTTTTATCTTTTACAGGATGTGAACGATATTCCACCAGTATTCAGTACCATACCCGATGTTCAAGTTTTGAACGACAACTCACCAATAGGACTTTTGGTGACGACTCTTCGAGCTACTGATGGAGACAGCACGTCTCCTAATAACAAAGTTCGCTTTGAATTAATAGGGCGTGGACAAGCTGCCAAATATTTTGTACTGGACCCATATAGTGGGGCTTTACGAGTACGCGATGACCTCAGTAAAAGTGCCGAGGATCAATATTATGTTAGTATATAAGCACATCTCTTAATTTCTTTATTTCTCACATCATCAACGTGGTACACATATACCACACTACATACTTCAATATCCTGACTAAAAGCCCGAATAGTTATAAAAAAGTCAAAGTTGCATTCGAATTATACCAATTGGCTTGTAAATTCATACTAAATATTCGTTCTATATTGATATAAATAATTAGATCAATCATTATCATTAATTAACAGATCGACGTCAAGGTTTATGATTTGGGAGAGCCGCAACTTTCCAGCTCGATGACACTATCAGTAGAGATAAATCGTGTTGGAAGTGAGACCACAGAACCTGGTGCTGGTTTTGCAGACGACACATTTTCAGTAGAAGTCGAGGAAGATACGCCACCAAGATCATTTTTGAAAAGGTTGTCAGTTATTGGAGCCAGACAGACCGATGATGAGACACCCGTTACTTGTCGAATACAGAAAGGAAATGAATTGGGTGAGTTGGACAACTTTCCTGATAGTAAAAAATGTCATGATTGTTCAATTCATTTTATGGCTCAAAAATGTTATGTATATAAAAACTTGTTTATTCATTTAAATTTTATAAAAACCGAATGAAATACATAAAGAAGAATACAAGAACAATGGTACTTTGACATACGAATTTAATTCATTCCGCAACCACGCTCGTATATTGAATTGCTCGTATCTTAAAGCATTTTTTTCCATATGCATATACATTGAAATACCATTAATTTGTTCCAGCACTCCATATTTTGTAAAGGTTTGTGAATATTGGAAATAAATTTACTATGTATTAATTTATTATTTTTTCCCGTCATTCATGATATTACGCAAATGAGTTAGACATGTTGTAACTTTTTAGGGGTAACTTTTTTTCATATATTTTTAGAGCACAAAAAAGAGCACCAAAATGAATTATTGTAGAGCCCTCAACTGGAAGTATACCCTTTTACGATTTCTGTTTAAGCAAAGTACATAACTATAATGTCCTACATTCCAATCGTAATCGTCATCCACATATTTTTCAATAATTTTACTCTTTAATTCAAAATATATAGCTCTTGTTTTTGGACCCATGGTTAATGTAAATAAGATTTAGAAAATAGTCAAATTTTTCGTATTTTAATTTTGCTATTAATATTTTTATAGACAACTCTTACTCGCACAAAGCTCGTATAACGAACTTAGCTTGTAAATGTGACGAATAGTTCATCGAGCGGATCGTATTTCGAAACACTCGTATGTTGGGTCATTCGTAAGTCGAGGTATTAGATTAAATTTATAATCACCATCATCAGTAACGATGCATACCTAAAGAAAAATCATCTATCTACACCTAATATGCCTTTGATACTTATTTACTTATTTGCGGACAATATTTAAGTATACATAATAGCTCTGTTTTAATGTAATAATTTGGTAGGTTATATAGATTATTTCCATTTAATATTAATAGTAAAATGAAACACTTCTCAATGCGAACAAAGTTATTTCATTTTTATAACATTTATTGAAGATCTAAAGTATTTATAGCTCAATTTTGTAATATAATGTAAAATTATAGATTATAATTAAATACTAGTATATTACCATACCCGCCACGGAATTTTACCCTCGATGGTTACATCAAAAACTTCAACGTTGCGACATCTCTTGATTCTTCAATTTTTCCATGATTCAAACACGCGAGAATTAAAAGATTGATTATTTCGGCATAAATTTTGATAAAATATTAAAGCAATATTCACGAATTGAATTATAATTTCTTAGCAAGCGATGAACGTGATAGTTCAATTTCTTCATCGTTCGAATTGCAACACCAAAACTAATAAATAAACCCCTTTAACTTGTATCTTTTTTTTGATTTATTTTTCATAGCAAGCTATACAAAGTATATTCAGCTACATTTGTTACAGTTATATATTATTTGTCTGCGTGAGAAGGATCGCTATCCTGCGATAGCGCCGTCATAGAAGTTATGTTATATTCTGTAGTAAATCATTGCAGATTCTTTTTTTAACTTATATCTGTTTCAAGTATCCTTTAATGATATATTATGCTCGTATAAAATATATAAATTTGATATGATTTGATATGAATAAATACTTTACTAATTAGAATTATTTTCAAATTTACTAACTTCACTAATTAAATTATTTTTAGGATTGTTCTACATCAATGCGACGGACAGTCAGACATGTTCTTTATATACCAACGAAACCGAATTGGACTACGAGACCGCAAAGGAGCACATCCTGCATGTCGTAATGGAATCACGTGTAGTCAAGATCAATCCAGCGAAGAAAACTTGTATTGTTAAAGTTTTGGTGACTGATGAAAATGATAACAAACCGACGTTTATGTATCCGGAAAAAGGTCCACAAAGTATTACGCAGCCATCCCTAATGATTCACCTTGGGACACCTCAGTATTACACGTGCAGGTAAAGATTGTAATAACATTTTGTCGGAAATGGTTCAAAATTTGAAAGTTTTTTTTTATTTTCCATTTAACTTTGTTTTGCGATATGTTTATACAAAAACAATAAGCAGAGACTGCTAACAAGATATGTGAAGAATAAAAAAATTGATTTGAAATTAGGGGATACACCAACGGCGTATCTACTAGGAATATTGAATTTGAAAAAGCTTGTGAAAAAATAATATTATACACCTTTCTAAAATCATTTTTTTCCGCATTAGTATGAATTGCAGTTTGTTCAATGTAAATTATTTTATCAATTTTGCTTCCCTTAATTTTTCTTAGTTTTTATCATCTTTTCTATTAAATGAATATAGACAAGTTCTCTAGAAGTTATAATCAGATACATTTGGTTAACAAATGTAAATGTTTGGCTTATCAACAATTCCTGATCATCGATCATATATGTGTAAAAATATATTATAAATGGTTCTTCATAAGAACAAATAAAAAAAACTGAGTTGAACCCTTTTTGTAAAATGTATTAACGATTCTACAGAATTCGCAACTAGTTGGTCATAGTAATGCTACGACAAAAAGCTTTTTACTGATGAAGTAAGGGAAACGACTTAAATAGGAACTTTGAAGATTAAACATATTTTTTATAGATGTAACAATCAAACCCACAGTCAAAATATTACATATAAATAATTTGTAACTTCATATATCGCCTTTGTAACTAAAGAATAAAATTAATTCTCAGGCTACGGATAAAGACAGCGGCCAGTATGGTAAAATCGAGTACGACTTATTGCAAAACGATATCGCTGATCAGTTTTTTGCAATTGATAAATTAACTGGATTAATCAAAACACAGAAGACATTTGAAGATGTATCAGATAATGACTTACCATTCAGGTTTGTTATCCAAGCCAGAGATAACCCAGGAGAAACCAGTAACTACAACAAAGCCGAAGCAAAAGTAGTGGTGAGTAACTGTAATAAAAAAAAGTATATAAGTATATAAGTATATAATCTTAGCCATCGAATGCTATTAATTTAAAAAGTGTATTTTTTACAAACTGAACAAGTTTTCCTTGAAATTGTACTAATTATGAGTCACGCCAATATCGAATACAATGACTATAATTATTCCATAAAGAAATGATATAGGGCTAGTTTAAATTGTTTCGATTGCTTTGGAGTATTATTGGTATACATTTAGTCTTTTGACTAAATATAATAATTAAAAATATAAGTAAATTGGAACACCAGACATTAATGAAATATTAAAATTATTTTTCAGGTCAACTTGATATCAGATAAGAATCGCATGATATTAGTGTTTGCTGATGCCAGGCCGGATGCCATGCGCGGAAAGAAGCATTAATCGCCGCAGCAATGCGGGATCAATCAGGCCTAATGGTGGTGGTGGAAAAATTGGCAGCACGACAACATATTGTCGATGGAGTTTTGGAAACGGATCCAACTGCTACAGATGTATGGTTTTATGCTGTCGATCCCCACACCGATCGTATTTTGGAGAGAAACTCTAGCAGAATTCAAAGGTAAAAAATTAAATACTTGAAAACCTCATGTGTGGGGAGGAGTACGAAGTTTTGATCTATAGATCCTTTTTAGATTGCATTTTGCATTATTTGCTGACGATTTGTATAAAATTACACTCTACGATGAATAATTCATTTTCAGGTCAATCTTGGAGGCCCGAGCACATCTAATTTAACGTTTTTGGTATCTGGCGTTGCTCAGGCTACGGCCAAAGAAATTCACGACCCAGTGTCTCCTAATCCGCGGGGTGGACTGCTATTGCCGTTGGATCTCAACTATTCCCTACGCCCTTATTACTGTGGCTTGCGTTATTTTTTGTACGGGAGTTGCTGGTATAATTTATATATGCGTTTCGTGGACAAGTAAGTGTTATTATTGAAATAACCAATATATGGAATGTGAGCTATAATATTTCTATTTGGATTTGCTTAAATATATTTGCTTATGAAATGTGCAGAATAGAGTACTTTTAGATTTTGAATCTGAATATATAAAATAAAAAATTACATTTATTTTAATGTGTTCGTTTTGTGTAATGTATATGAAGTAATACCATCATGGCTACTTACACAGATTTTTCATAAGTTTTAAAAAAATCATTCCTTCAGCAAAAAATATAATTTATAAAAGAGTTAATGTTAGTT